>NW_006298312.1:3897080-3898643 GCF_000327345.1 Myotis davidii
TGATGTCATGGGAGAAATTTGTAGTTTCTTGGGATATATTCCTAGAAGTGGGATCTCTGGGCCAAATGGGAGTTCCATTTTTAGTTTTTTGAGGAAATTCCATTCTGTTCCCCACAGTGGCTGCACCAGTCTGCATTCCCACCAGCAGTGCAAAAGGGTTCCTTTTTCTCCACATCCTCGCCAGCACTTGTCCTTTATTGATTTGTTGATGATAGCCATTCTGACAGGTGTGAGATGGTACCGCATTGTTGTGATTTGCATCTCTCAGATGATTAGTGACTTTGAGCATGTTTTCATATATCTTTTGGCCTTTCTTCCATATTCTTTCAAAAAGTATCTATTTAGGTCCGTTGACCATCTTTTGATTGGATTGTTTATCTTCCTCTTGTTAAGTGGTATGACTTCCCTGTAAATGTTGGAGATTAAAACCTTATCGGTGACAACATTTGCAAATATGTTCTCCCATGCAGTGGGCTTTCTTGTTGTTTTGTTCATGGTTTCCTTGCTGTGCAGAAGCTTTTTATTTTGATGTAGTCCCATTTGTTTATTTTCTCTTTAGTTTCCATTTGCCCTAGGAGCAGTATCAGTGAAGAAATTGCTTCGGCATATGTCTGAGATTTTGCTGCCTGTCGATTCCTCTAGTATTTTTATGGTTTCCCATCTTACATTTAAGTCCTTTATCCATTTTGAGTTTATTTTTGTGTATGGTGTAAGTTGGTGGTCTAGTTTCATTTTTTTGCATGTATCTGTCCAATTTTCCCAACACCATTTATTGAAAAGGCTGTCTTGACTCCATAGCTATGGAGTCATGCACCCATTGTCGAATATGAATTGAGCATCATGGTTTGGGTCAATTTCTGAGTTCTCTGTTCTATTCCATTGATCTATATGTCTGTTCTTGTGGCAGTACCAGACTGTTTTGAGAACCGTGACTTTGTAATACAGCTTCATATCTGGTATTGGGATCCCACCTATTTTGTTCTACTTTCTCAGGATCACGGCAGCTATTCAGGGTCTTTTCTATTCCAGATGAATTTTTGGAAAGTTCGTTCTAGGTCTGTGAAATATGCCATTGGTATTTTAATGGATGCATTGAATCTATAGATTGCTTTGGGTAGTATGGATATCTTGATGATGTTGATTCTACCAACCCAAACAGATGTTCTTCCATCTGTTTATGTCTTCCTCTGTCTCCTTTTTCAGTGTCCTGTAGTTTTCTGAGTAGAAGCCTTTTACCTCCTTAGTTAAGTTTATTCCTTGGTATCTTATTTTTTTTGGTGCGATGATAAATGGGATTTTTTTGAATCTCTCTTTCTGTAAGTTCACTATTGGTGTATAAAAATGCCATAGATTTCTTAGCATTAATTTTGTATCCTGCTACATTGCCAAATTCATTTATTAGGTCTAATAATTTTTTGATAGAGTCTTTAGGGTTTTCTAAGTACAGTATCATGTCATCTGCAAATAAGGACAGTTTTACTTCTTCTTTTCCAATTTGGATGCTTTTATTTCTTCTTCTTTTTTTTTTTTTTTTAAAATACGGGCAGAGGAAGAAATCAAAAC
>NW_006298312.1:3900395-3906673 GCF_000327345.1 Myotis davidii
GACATGTTTTCTTATCCATTCAGCCACTCCATGTCTTTTGATTGGAGCATTTAGCCCATTTACATTTAAAGTTATTATTGAAAGATACTTGTTTGTAGCCATTTTTTGTGTGCCTGTTTTCTTTCTTAGCTTTTTATTTCTTCTTTTTACACTGATCCGTTTCACATTTCTTGCATTGCTGGCTTGGTGATGATAAACTCCCTTAGCCTCTTTTTGTCTGTGAAGCTTCTTATTTCCCCTTCAATTTTAAATGATAGCCTTGCTGGATAGAGTATTCTTGGATTCAGTCCCTTGCTTTGCATCACTTTGTAAATTTTCTTCCATTATTTTCTGGACTGATGTGTTTCTGTTGAGAAATCATTTGATAATCTAATGGGAGATCCCTTGTATGTAACTTTCTGTCTCTCTCTGCCAACCTATAAGATTCTCTTTTTGACCTGAACATCTGCCATCGTAATTATGATGTGTTTTGGTGTGGGTCTTTTGGGGTTCATCCTGTTTGGGACTGTCTGTGCTTGTGTGACTTTTTTCTTCTTCACCTCAGAGAAGTTTTCTGATATTATTTCTTCGAATAGGTTTTCTAATCCTTGTTCATCTTTCTGTTGTTCTGGCACCCCTCTTATTCCTATGTTGCTTTGTTTCATGTTTTCCCATAGCTCCCTTAGGCTTTCCTCCTGTCTTTTAATTTTTTTCTCCAATTTCAGTTTAGTTTGTGTGTGTTTTGCTTTCCTGTCTTCTAATTCACTAATTTGGTCCTCTGCTTCTCCTAGTCTACTTTTGAAACTTTCCATGGTGTTTTTTCATTGCAGCTATATCACTCTTCACTTCTTCTTGATTCTTACATAAGTTGTTGATTTTTTTCATTCATTTCTTCTTGATTCTTGCATAAGTTGTTGATTTTTTCCTCCATCCTGTTTATGCACTCTAGGACCCTTATTCTGAATTCTTTTTCTGACATATTGCATGCCTCTGTTTCACTTAGCTGCTTTTCCGGTAATTTCTCCTTTTCTTCCCTTTGGGGGTTTCTTTCTCTACCCATTTTTGGTCTCACAGATTGATCTAGATGTGGAATCATGCAGGGGCTGCTCCTTGGGTGGCAGTGGCTCCTCGGGCTCTGGTTACTCCTTGGATGGTCACATAAGTGACTGTTCCTCAATTGGCAGTAGCTCCTCCGGTGGGTGCTGTTCGCAGCAGTGGTGTCTCCTCTGGCTGGTGGGAGAGGCTGCTTGCACAGCTGCTGTTCCTTGGACAGGGGTGAGCTTATCACGAGGCTGCTGCTCCTCAGATGGGTGCAGGCTGAGCATGGCTGCTGCTCCTTGGACGAGGGTGGGGTCTTCATGTGGCTTCTGTTCCTTGAACTGGGGCGGACTGCTCATGTGGCTGCTGCTCCTTGGATCAGGGCTGGCTACATGCTGCTGCTGTTCCTCAGATGGGCCAGGCTGCTTGTGAGCCTGCCACTTCTTGAACTGGGGCAGGTTGCTTACACGGCTACTCCTACTCCTATGGAAGCAGCTGCTCGTGCAGCTCCTGGTCCTCTGATCGGGGTCGGATGCTTGTGCAGCTGCTGCTCCTCGGGCTGGAGTGAGCTGCATGTGCGGCTGTTGCTCCTCAGATGGGGGCAAGCTGTTCACCCAGTTGCTGCTTGTTGGACAGGTGCAGGCTGCATGTGGCTGCTGCTCCTCAGACCAGTGTGGATTATGTAGGGCTGCTGCTTCTCAGACATGGGCAGTCTGCTCATGTGGCTGCTGCTCCTCAAATGGGGGTGGGCTGCTCTAGGCGCTGCTGTTCCTTGTATGTGGGTGGGCTGCTCAGACAGCTGCTGCTCCTCAGATGGGAGCGGGTTGCTCGCACAGCTGCTGTTCCTCAGACAGGTGCAGGGTGCGGGCATGCAGCTCCTGCTCTTTGGACAGGGCTGGGCTTCACTGGACTGCCGCTCCTCTTTTATGGGCAGGCTGCTTATGCAACTGCTGCTCCTTGACAGGGTGGGCTGCTCACGTGGTTGCTTCTCCTTGGACAGGGGAGCAGGCTGCTCACACAGCTGCTTCTCTTTGGACAGGGGCAGGTCACATGATTCTTCCACTCTTAGGCCTGGGGCAAGCTACTCTCAGGGCTGCTGCTCCTTGGACAGGAGCAGGCTGCTCACGTGTCTGCTACTCATGTGGTTGCAGTGCCCTGGCCTAAAGCATAGGGCTGGTCAGAGGGGAGCATGCTTCAGAACTCACAGGAGCCTGTGCCCAGTGTGGCTGGAGACTTGTTGACTCTGGGACCACAACTGAGGTAGCAGGTCCCTGGCAGAGGTGGCTGTAGAGTCTCAGGCATTATCTGAGGGCACTCTGGGTGGAGGTGAGGCTGGGCTCCCAATTAAAGCAGCTTTTCCCTTCAAAATACTAGGCCTCTGAGAATGAGCCGGCCTCCTGGTACTGTTTACAATGGTAGCAGAGGCTGCCTAGTTAGGTGAACTCAGTTAGCCTGCCCCCGAAGGTCCTGTGGGATCTAACTATGCCTCACTCACATACACACACACATACCCCACATGACTACACACTCCTCTTTTGCTCCCTTACTCACTCACACTCTCTCCCTCACTGCTGCCTTCTTCCTGTCTCAGTGATTGGGTCTCGGGTGTTATTGACCCGTTCGTGGATGGAGTTTCCTCTCTAGGTGTCTGGTTATGAGGCTCACTCTCTAGCACGTGCCCAGACAGAATAAAACTCTCCTCGACAAGACACAACACAAAGGGAACAAAGCACGAATGTACTCACGACAAAAATAACCCCACTATATGTGACCACCTGAGAAAAGAGAATTAGGGGAGAGAAAAGAGAGCATAAATGATATCTAAGAGAGAAAAAAGATAGGAGAGGAAAGAAAAAGGAGAATATATATAGATATAAAATACCACAGAACCAATACCAAAATATACAAACACCAAATACCCAGTAAAGAGGGTGGGGGCAGAATCTTATATGCACACAGAAAATAAGGTTAATTGGATGAATATGGGGAGGACCTCAGTTCAGTATAGAAGAAGTATAAATGGGATGGGTGGATAAGAGGAAAGAGAATGTGAAGAAAATAATAATAAATTTACAAAAAAATTGATTTTAAAAATGGTATAAAAATAGCAAATAAAATAAAATAGAGTGATGGAAAAATAGTGTGAAAATAAATAGAAAATAAAGCAACAGACAAAAAAAGGAAAACAAAGAAAAAAAAGAGATAACAAAATAATAATTAAAAAATAAAAATTTAAAAGTGATGTGTTCCTTTGGCTGGCTTAAGATCCCAGTCTTCTGTACTGTACTGTTTCTCAGGTTCCTGATGCTGGGACTGAAGGTCTCTCTCTAGGCCAGTCCCTTTGGACTCTCAGGTACTATTTAGATTTTTTTTTAATCCTTTGTACCATTCAGGGTGGAATCTGGGTGTGGCTGTATTGGTTGCCTGGATACTGCAGGGAGGAGCTATCTCTTCAGGAAAAATGGCTGCCCAGGTCCGGGGCTCAGGCATGACTCAGCACCAGACTCGCTGCCACTTCTCCTGGACTCCCCTCTCTCCCCAGATTCCACAAGTCTGCACCTTCTCCCACACTCCAGCCACGGGTAAATGTCTGTATCTGAAAGGTCCTATGAACTAGGCTCAGTGAAGAAAGGCCTCTGCGTCTCCGTGCACTCCTGTCCTGCCCGCACTGCATGGTCTATTCAGCCCTCTAGGTCGCCCGCTCTGTGTTCAACCTTTCCTGACTGTGGACCCAGATCTAGAATCCCCATGCCCCAGCAGTTCTGTGGACCTTCTTTCTACAGTCAGACACTCCTGGCAGACTCTCCTGCCCAGAATCTTGATTTTACCTTTCTCCAGGGGTCCTCTCCTCTGCCCTTCCCAGCTGCAAACCGTCTCCCAGCTGAGTCTCTTTCACCAATTCGGGCTGGATGTTACTCGTTTCAGCTGCTCACCCTATCTGCTCTGGGACAAGGCTCAGGATATGTCTGTCTATGCGGCCGCCATTTTATCTCTCCCCCCACTATTTTTTTCCAATCTGTGTTCCTGAGATAATGTACTCAGGTTCAATTCAAGTTCATCCAGAGTTAAATTTTAGTGTATTTTTTTTAACCAAAAATGGTTAATTTTATCAGAAACAATAGATACCTGTATGTATTAAAGCTACTTTTATTTTTTTGAATTAGCTGGAAAAAAAGATAATGTTTATCCAAATATCACAAAAAACATCCCCCAAGTCCAGTAAAATACATTAGATGTATTCTAATACATCTAAGGTAATTAATATTGGATTTATTGGATACATAATGTTGATGAAATGGTGGCAAAGCACGCTTTTGAGAATGGGAGTATGATGAAAGGGCCACATGCTAACCTGAAAAACTCAGGGAATGCCTGCATAGTGGCCTTAAAAACTCAGAAACCTAAAGTAATAACAAAGGATGGTCTGAAATTAATACATGTTTAACTAAAAGTAGTTTATGGTGGGTAGTCATGTCCTAGGCCAGTATCTTTCCTGACAAAGGTCAATTTTTACCTTAACTGAGCCTATCATCTTTTTGCATGTAGGATAACATATTGTTGGAATGTCAAAGTAACTTTCTTTTTTTCTGTACCCCTCAAAGCACAGGCAGCTGCTCTGGGGAGATCACAGATCCCCTCATTGTCATTGAGTTAATTGTTGACTGTTAATGATCCTGTACCTTCCTTTGTAAAAAAAGCTTGTCTCTATCATTTTACTTTTTATACAATCCCAGAGGTTTCTCCGTTTTGCTTTTCCTGCCTCTCTTATCCATCACCAAAGGTTTTCATGTAGCCCACTTATGTCTCCTCTTTTGATTTAACATATAAAATAAGGTGAAAAACTGCCATTCTCAAGAGCATTATCTCAATAAGTTGAGAGTTTCCTTCCCAGCAATTGTTGACAGTTTGGACTCAAATAAACTCACAGAAATTCCTCACAGGTTTGAATGTTTATTATGTTGACATGAGTGACAGGAAAAGTTTATACAAGGACTTAAACTGGGTTTAAAATTGAAAGCAAGATGGAAATAATAAATAAAATAATAATTAGCAAATAAAATTCATAATACAAATAGATTCTCCTACCATTTATCTGGTAGAGATATGTTTTTGTTTTTATTACTGGAAACAAAAAACCCCAGTAACAGACTAAAACATTTCAATAGTTTTTTCACAAAAATATTGATATCTTGTAAGCAGATGTTATATTTAAATTCAGATATTAAACATACATATTCTTAAATATGGAATTTGAAACAAATGTTTAGATTCTATTTTCAGGGCACAATAGATTATCAGTTGGAATCATGTTTTTGAAATCTGTGACTTTGGAATCATCTAACTGTTAGTTGAGATTAGCTTAGAACAACACTTCACAATCTGCCCCCCTCCCATTTCCTACACTTGCCTAATCATAAGATTCTTTTGTTATGTTGGTAAAAATGTAATTTCTTTTCATGTTCCCCTGGACATTTTATTTCAGTGGTTCTGGGGTTGGAGTATAGGGAGTTATTGCTTAAAGGGTATAGTTTCTGCTTGGGGTAAGAAAAATCTTTGGAAACAGAGAGTGATGATGGTTGTACAACATTGAGAATGTTATTAATGCCATTGAATCATACACTTAAAAAAATTAAGATGATAAATTTTGTATATATATATATATATAGTTTTTAGTATGTCCATAGAAATTGAGATATCTTTCTGACTTTGATGCAAAAGTTAGGTTTGTAATTTTGTCCATCATGATAATGTAATATCACTGTATGTACAGATTTTAAAGATCATTTGCATAATGTGATTAGAGGATGGCCTTAATGACAGTAAACCATTGAAAATTGTATTTTTCTGGGTAATATTCTTTAGTTAGCTTACCCATACTACTTAATTAGAAGCAGAAACACCAAACTTTGTTTATTTTCATCCTGCGTTTGTGGTGAGACTCTGCTTTTAGGAGTCTGCCTTCTGGTTGTGGTCATAGTTTTTGAGCTAATCTGCTCCTAAGTGTGTAGAGACAAACACAGTGTTACATATGATGAGAGAAAAATAGGCCCTTCAGGTGTAACAGCTTAACTAGACTGAAGCAGAGTGAGAAAATACATTTAGAGGACTTCTTGCATTGAAAGATTGTATTAAATGATTAATAAGTGTATGTAAGTTATGTCTTATTAAGTGCAATTTCAATAGCACTGTCCTAAAATAATGGTGGACGTTTTCCAAACAAGCTAGTGGCTGATATAAACCTATTGGGGCATTTAAATGCA
>NW_006298312.1:3906690-3909788 GCF_000327345.1 Myotis davidii
TCCCTATAGGACATTTGTAGATAAATTTCCCTATGCCAAGGCCTCTGAGTTTATGTTTTATAAATTGAAAGAAAGGTGGTTTTAAATTTGAGAAGCATTTTCCAATTTAATTCTGGTGCCTAAATATTTACTCTGTTGAATAAACAAACAAACCAGTTGGGACCTGTAAATGTCCAGTTACTGAATTCCCCCTCACTTCATTGTAAGTCACTCAGCATATAGAACTGAGTAGATATTTGAGCATAATAGACAGTCAAGGTTAAGACTACAGCTATAGGCATTTAAAAATTCCCTGCAGCAAAGGCACGCTTGAGTACAGACTTACTTTAGTGGAACAGAAGCTGCCAGCCTCTAAATATGAAATGGTAATATACATAGATACTATCACATATTAAGAAAGGAGAATATGGTCTTTTATGTTGACCTACTGAGATTAAGGTGTGAGGAAGGGAGTTGTGTGTGTGTGTGTGTGTGTGTGTGTGTGTGCGCACGTGTGCATGTGCGCTCACGTGAGTGTGCACACACTCTAGTACAGGTACACATGCACACATCTAGGACAGTCTCTCCTCACAGTTAACCAGATTCCCTACCGAACATAACTAAAAAATGATACTTGATATATCCTGTATGTGCTTAATCAGAAATATAGGTTGAAAGAACCACTTTGTTGTAAAAGTTAATCTACAAAGTGAAATTCAACATTCTATCAGGGCAGAGTGCTTGCTGAATTGAAAGTATGTTGAATTGGATTAATGCCAGTAGAACATTGGTATCATTGAGTATATAGAATAGATTTTCAGCTTTTTAGGTCTGATCTTTGTCATTCAGGATAAAATTGAGTTAAATGTCCTCAAGTCCTGTTTGCACCTTAAAGCTGCCTAAGTAAGCTACCATAGCATTTGCACACTCTGTTCTATTCTTGCCATCACTAAGCATGTAGCCCTTGATTGAGCTGTTGCATATATGTCTGGCTTAGTGTAATCATTTAAATTACATCAAGTTGGTAACAGCCGTCATCTATTTGTTACTGAACTAAAATTCTCAACTACCAAAAGTTTTTTTGTGACTCTCAAGATGGGTGGCCTTCACAAGTAGCAGGCAGCCAAAATATGCAGCATCATCTTCTACAAACTTGTCTATTATAGTAAGACTAGAGGTCTGGTGCTCTAAATTCGTGCACGGGTAGGGTCCCTAGGCCTGGCAAGTTAATTCAAATCATTTTTTTAAAAGGCTAAGATGTGTATTTATTTTTCTATCTAGAAATTATTAAAATTTTAGCATTAGTATTTTGCCCTAATTTTTTGTCAGAATGGTAACAGATGGAAAAATTTTCTACAGATTTTGTGGTGAATATTGTCAAATGTCCCTGGTTTTGGGTTACATTAAAAGGATAGCATTACTAACTACCATTTGGCAGAAGTTTGTATGATGTGTGCACATTTTAGTCAACAAATATTTTTAAAATGACATCTGTACAAATTAAAATAGAATCTGAAAATGTAATTTGATGAAAATTCTTCTTGCTGAAGATGCCAGGATAGAAGCAAATATAGCTTATTTTTAATGGATTATTACTTTTTTAATTGAATCTATTGGGGTGATATTGGTTAATAAAATTATATGTTTGTGGTGCACAATTCTATAATACATCATGTGTATATTGTGTTTTGTTTTCACCACCCAAAGCAAGTTTCCTTCCATTACCATTTATTTCTCCTTTACTCTCTTCTCCCCTCACCCTCATTTTCCTCGTGTAATCACCATATTGTCTGTATCTATGAGTTTTTTTTCTTTGCTTATTCTTTTTACCTTTTCACCCAGTCCTTAACCCCCTTCTCCTCTGACAGCTGTCAGTCTGTTCTCTGTGTCTATGAGTCTGATTCTATTTTGCTTGTTAATTTATTTTGTTCATTAAATTCCACATATAAATGAAATTATATGGTACTTTCTCTGACTGGCTTATTTCATTTCATGTAATATTGTCCAGGTCCATCCATGCTGTAGCAAAAGATAAGATTTAAATTGTATTACTTATTACAAATATAATGATTGAACATTTTGTACTTAAATCCTATATAATAAAAGCCCAATATGCAAATACGGGGTCTTCCAGCTGCCAGCCAGAGCCTTCCTTTGTTCCGCACCACGCCCTGGTGGTCAGCACACGTCATAGTGAGCAATGGAACTCCCAGTCTCCCAGTTGAACTCCTGAAGGAACACTCTTTCTCTGACTGGCTTATTTCATTTCATGTAATATTGTCCAGGTCCATCCATGCTGTAGCAAAAGATAAGATTTAAATTGTATTACTTATTACAAATATAATGATTGAACATTTTGTACTTAAATCCTATATAATAAAAGCCCAATATGCAAATTGACTGAATGGCAGAACAACCGGTGAAACAACTGGTGGCTATGACATGCACTGACCACCAGGGGAAAGATGCTCAATGCAGGAGCTGTCCCCAGGCCGCAGGCCCCAGGCCAGCCAAGGCAGGTGCCAGCGGGGGGCCCCCAGATCACCCAATTGGTCGCCCCCACAGATCGGCCCTGATGGTTGGCCAAGCCTAAGGATCCTATCTTTGCACTAATTTTGTGCAGTGGGCATCTAGTATATACATACATAAACTCCTAAAGATATATACTAATATATTATATTGAGGATGAAATTATGCCATATGTAATAATTGTATGACTCTATAAAAATGTTTTTCACAGTTTAGATATAAAAGTAGCCTATAATAGAGTTGCTTTGCCATGCCCTGATGAAGTAATTATTTATGTGTGTTAACAATCAACTACAGTACCAGTCACTTAAAAAATATTAGTACATATAGTCAATGAGAATATAGGTTATGTCAGTGATGGCGAACCTTTTGAGCTCCATGTGTCAGCATTTGGAAAAACCCTAACTTAACTAGGGTGCCATGTCACATATAGAAATTTTTTTATATTTTCAACCATAGTAAAATAAAAACTTATATTTTTGATATTTGTTTTATACTAGAGGACTGGTGCACAAAAATTTGTGCACTCGGGGGGTAGGGAGGTCCCTCAGCCCAGCCTGTGCCCTCTCGCAGTCTGGGACCCCTCAGGA
>NW_006298312.1:3910810-3917352 GCF_000327345.1 Myotis davidii
GGCATCTGGTTTGTTTCGATTCTATAATCGAAACTCTGTATCAACTCCAGCTCTGAGATCCCTGCTCGCAGCTTCTATATTTGTTACAATGTTCAAACTTTAGGCTAAGAGGCCGGCAAGGCAGGAGAGGAAAGTTGGTTTCCTCTGTCACTGAAGCAAGCAAGCCTCATGTTAGTTTCAAGCTGCCTGGCTGCCAGCCGCCATCTTGGCTAGAAGTTAATTTGCATATCTCGCTGATTAGCCAATGGGAAGGGTATCGGTCGTATGCCAATTACCATGTTTCTCTTTTATTAGATAAGGATATGGCTAATATGCTAAGTGTCTGACCTTTCGATCATTAGCTATGACACGCACTGACCACCAGGGAGAAGATGCTCATCGCACAGGCATGGACACATGGAATAAACTGATGAATCTCAGAGGAAAGTGGGGAGGGTTGGAAGAGATTAACCAAAGATCTTGCATACTAGAGGCCTGGTGCACGAATTCATGCACTGGTGGAGTCCCTCGGCCTGGCCTGCAAAGATGGGGCTGAAACTGGCTCTCCAACATCCCCTGAGGAGTCCCGAATTATGAGAGGGCATAGGGCAGGCTGAGGGACCCCACCGTACACGATTCCATGCACCGGGCCTCTAGTGAAAGATAAGGCAGTATTTGGAATAGTAAACCTGAAAGACTTTCTCAAACCTTGGAAATATTTGCTAAAATAACATAATCAAGATTTTAAAATACTTGTAAGATAATAAAGGGAATCCTCAATAATCAAAAAATGTAGCAGCAAAAAAGCTGATTAAAAATCTCTTCATGAGAACTACAGCTGCCCTGTGAATGTTTAACAATCTCAACACCCTAACGTGTCATGTTTTAAGGACCATCTTGAGGACAAGAGGCAATATGCTGGGCCCCACAAGGTAAACAATCTGGTTCCATTAAATTCAGGGTCCTTGAAGGACTATACACTCAGTGAAAAGTAAATGTACTCAAAAGCAATATCCATCTACTAAGAATTAGAAACAGATGGGAAGCCTGCCAGGCTCCACCTAACCTCTGGAATGGAAAAAAATAAAAAGGCTTTCTGAGAATTCATAATTCTATTCCTACCTTTCCTTTAGTTTGGAGTTTAAATGTATTCTTTCTGCTTCATCCAGAAAACTTCGAATCAATAAATTATCTCAAAGTGTTAATCACTATTAACACTGAGTAGGGGATAATGTGGGGCTAGATGAAAAACAAATTGAATTCTCTGGAACAACTCATTATCAAAGTAGAACTTGCAGGATTTTGATGAAACACAACATGGTTTATTCAATATTGCAAAACTCATTAGGAGACAAAAACCAATATGATTACAAGCAACTACATCAAAAGCAGGATTGGTTCCTCAAGGACTTTAGGTTTTGAAATTATCTGATAGGACCATAAATTATGCTTATTTATAATACAAGTTTCCCCTACTATGTGAGAGTAGAGCATTCTTATGAGAACTTTCATAAGTCAAAATGGCATAAAGTGAAGAGTATCTCATTTCTTGAAAGTTAACATTTCATCACTTCACTTTTATGAAAGACCTACACTAGTACTGTTTTCATTAACTGAAAGAAATCTGAACAGAATTATTGGTTTTACAAAAAAAAATGTTATCAAACTGATATAGATATTTTGTAAAAGCAAAGTGGCAGAATGCAAACTTTCAGAAAGCAAGAGATACCTGTATTTAGAGGAATGCAGAAGGTTTTTAAAAAATGAAACAAGAAAAAATTGCTCTTGAAAGAAGAACCAAGACGGTGGCATAGGTAAACTCCTGTACAGCCTGTACAAGATTACAACTAAAATACAGAACAGCTATCACCCAGAACCGCAGGAAAGCTGGCTGAGTGGAAGTACTACAACTAGAGAGGTAAAGAAGAAAGCACATTGAGACTGGTAGGAGGTGCGGAGGCACAGAACAGGCTGGTCCGGGAACCGGGCATGCTGTTTTTTAATCGAGAGGGAGTTCGCCTCTTTGGAGGCCACCTGAAGGAGCAAGGAGTCCCAGCCCCACTCCAGCCCCCCATCCCAGGCTTCCAGAGCTTCAGAAAAAAGTATCTACGGGCAGTAAGAACTATGGATTGTGAAAACCAGTGCGGATTGGGACTGAGTGACACACAGGATGCTAGAGATTCAGCTGCTCCTCTTAAAAGGCCAGCACCATGAACTGAATTTACAAGTTCCTGCTTACTCTGAGCTCCAGTGCAAGGTGAGGCACTGGGGGACCCAGACAGATGCAGGGAGAAAGTGGACTGTCTGGCATTGGGGTAGGAACTCGGGGTGGATTTCTTACAGACAGAGGTGCTCTCAGTGGTCATTGTTCCCATGCCGGGATCTCCTGGTGCAGGGCTGACTGGCAGACATTTCTGTTCGCTCTGCCCTGGAGAGTCCCTGAGACACTTCCCCACCCAATTTACAACCCTACATAAGCTGAGCGCAGCAGCTTTTGCATATGAATGGCCTGTCCTTTCTCACCCTAAAACCTGTTGAAAAAGCTGAACCTGGGTCAGGGAGCCCCAAACCTATCAATAAAAGGCCCACAGCTGGCACCAGCACCAGCCTGCCTTGCTTCACAGCTGGGCCTTGTCTGGGAACTTCCAAACCCAATACAAAGAGGAGGAATATGAAGATCTCACTGTAGCTCCTGCTGGATGGACCAAGGGAGTGGCTGACTTTGCAATTCCTTGGAGATCCAAGGGCCAGTGTACCCAGTGGTCATTGTGAAACCATACCAGATTAAAATTCTTCACATCCATAAGTGATACACTCCAGGGGCAGACTCAGTGAGCACCAAAGCCCCACTGAATCAAGTCCTGCCCCATAAGGGTGTCTCCTGCACAGCAGCTTTTCCACTATAGTCACAGCTGGTCCCCACAGCCAATTGGCCTGGAGGTCAATTCCTCACAGATACCAACAGCAATCAAGGCGCTTAACTACAACAAAACTGTGCACAAAGCCCATAAGGGGGTGCACCAAGAGTGTCTACCTCAGGTAATTGGGACACTTAGCACAGAAAGGCACTCTATCGACACAGCGAAGCATAAAAAATGCCGAGACAAAGACACAGGACACCAAAAAACACCCAACCAGAAGAGCAAAAAGTTAAATAGAATCCAAAAATATAAAGATAGTGTAAGGAGCCTCTGGGACAGCTTCAAGCATACCAACATTAACATCATTCAGGTGCCAGAAGGAGAAGACAGAGAGAGTAAGAAGTTGAACACCTATTTGAAGAAATAATGACAGAAAACTTTCCATACCTGGTGAAAGAAATAGACTAACAAGTCCAGGAAGCACAGAGAACCCCAAATAAGAGAAATCCAAAGAGGACCACACCAAGACACATCATAATTAAAATGCCAAGGGCAGAAGACAAAGAGAGAATCTTAAAAGCAGCAAGAAAACAACAACAACAAAAACAGTTACCTTCAAGGAAGTACCCACACAACTGTCAGCTGATTTCTCAATAGAAATAATGCAGAAAGGAGTGGCAAGAAATATTCAAAGTGATGAATAGCAAGAACCTACAACCAAGAATACTCTACCCAGCAAAGCTATCATTTAGAATGGAAGGTCAGATAAAGAGCTTCACAGACAAGAAAATCTAAAGGAGTTCATCACCACCAAACCAGTATTATATGAAATGCTGAAGGGTATTCTCTAAGATGAGGAAGAAGAAGAAAAAGCTAAAGATAAAAAATTATGAACAACAAAGTGACAACAAATACATATCTATCAACAAGTGAATCTAAAAATCAAATAAATAAAAAACCTGATGAACAGAATAAACTGGTGAATGGAATAGAATCAGGGGCATGGAAATGGAACAGACTGACGATTCTCAGGGGGAAGGGTGTGTGTGGGGTGTGGGAAAAGATTAGAGAAAGATCTTATATACATGTATGCAGTACCTATGAACACAGACAATAGGGTGGCAAGGGCCTGGGTGGGTACCGGGTGGAGGGGAGCTATGTGGAAAAAAAAGAGGGACATCTGTAATAATCTCAACAATAAAAATTAAAAAAAAAACTAAAAAAATGCTCTCAATAAAGTCAAAAGTAATTATGGAGAAATAAAAATTTAAGTTATAATCATAAAATTGTCAATGAAGAACTCAAACAATAGGAAAATAAAAATGGAAAGATAGATCATGATTTAGATGATTTAAAGGATCAGAATGTAGCAGTGAAAGTTGAAGATTATAACATATTAATAGCTAAGATAAAAATAGGGAAAAAGTTTTAATGTATACTTTATTATAATTTCAGAAAAAACTAATGAAGGAAACTATATTAGAGAAATTCCAGTGTTAATGGAAGTAATAAATCTTCTGATTTATAAAACAAAACAAATCACAAGAAGGAAAAGTAAAAACAAATCTAAACCTACAAACAACAAAGTCAAACTTCAGAACAGCTTTGTAAGCAGAGAGAAAAACTAGATTATCTATCAAGAATGAAAATTATACTGTTTATTCACTTTTCAACATGAATAAAGTTAGGTGTCAACTAAAATTTTTATGTTTTGTTAAACAATCATTTGAGAATGATGGATAAAGAAGCTATCAGATAATTTTACACTGAGAATTGACCATCCATAATCTTCGAAGAAAAAAAATTCTAATGATTTTTTCTCAAAAACAAAATAAAAATATCCTGAGATGCAGTAATAATGATTATGGATATTAAAAAACATGTAGGAAAATAAAAACCAGCATTGATTATGAAACAATACAATATTTTCTAATTTTAGTTGGTTAAAAACCCTAGTAAAACAACACAATGAGATGAATTGAAGTAAAAAGGATTGTTTACAGATGAGAATGATGACTGAGCAAAAAGCAATATCATATGCAATTAATTTAAGCAACTTGAACCTGTTATCCAAGAAAAGACACAACTTTGAGAAAATGAAATATACTATAAGTAATTTTAAATGTTGTCATGTACTAGACCACTTATATTTTATTTTAAATCCCAGTAGGAGTAGATCAATGAACAATGAAGCACAGATTTCAGAAAAAAATGTAAAGAAAAATTTTGTTCTATCAAGCCTATTACGCTAAAAGAGAATGGACTTCATCTTAAAAAATAATTTTCTGGCCTCTACAGGTATAATGTGTAGGTTGGATGGCTGTTTATATGTTTTCTCATCAAATGCATTTAGCTAATAAATGGATAAGTTAGGTATAGTATAATATTTCTTCTGAAAAATACTATCTGAGTCAATGATTATAATATATTATTTTTTCTTGATTTATGATAAAGGGGTCCAATATACCAATAAGCTTATAAAATATAAGAAAATGTTATTTTGCAGTGATTTTTGAATGATGAGAATAATAGCTTTCAAATTCTACTTCATAGCAAGATGGAATAATAGAAACTTTATGTATCTTTTCCATCTGAAACTATTAAAACATCATACTAAAGATATGAAACAATTCTTTTCAAGACATTTAACATCAAGCAAATAAAGACATTAATTCCTGAGTAGTGGGGAAAAATAAAAATTATCTCTATATTTGTCCTAGTTTACAACTGGAGAGAATTCGTAGGCAGGTACAGGAAGGGGAATCTGGTTAGAACCTAGCAGTCTTCTAAGATGAGGAGATGGACTGGGAGCTTAGGGAGGCTTGGGGCTAATGTTCATAGGAAAAGGTTCCAGAGAAAAAGAGCTGCACAGAGAATTTGGGAGGTCTGGAGTGGGCCACCTTCAAGCACTCAGTTGAGTAGTAATCAGTGTATGTATATGAGCAAATTCCCACCATTAGATAAAGAACCTTCAAAAAATTTAGAGGAAAAAGTTCTTGATGATCACAAAGGGTTAGGAATAGTTTTTGATACAGCCAGCCTGAGTAGAAAACCTTATAAATAAAGATACTTGGTAGAGTACTCAGAAGGTTTTACTTCACTACAGGAATAATTAGCCCTAGACTAAACACTGCTCTGGTCCTGCCTAACAAATCTTAAAACCAAGACCACATAGGATCAAGAGACTTAGCCACATTTCAGAAGAGATTAAGAAAATAGAGGATATGTGTAATATTTTCAACAATAAAGATTAAAAGAATAAAATGCCACTCTTCTTACTAAAAAAGAGAAGTAGGAGGAGGAGATGTGGTCAGAGGAGTAATGGGGGCTAAATCACACAGGTCCCCCCTTCCCCATATGTCATTGGGGGGAAAAAAAGAATATTTATAGGAAAATAAAAATATCTAGCACCTAAAATGGTAAAATTCTCGATATCTGACATCCAATAAGAAAATTACCAGGCATGCAAAGAAGAAAGAGAATATGACTCATAATGCATAAAACAAATAAAAACATGAACCACTAACACCAACTCTGAAATTATATTGATGTTAGACTTAGTCGATAATGATATTAAAGCAGTTATAATAACTACTGAAGGCCTGATGCACAAAATTCATGCACTGGAGGGGGGTCCCTCAGCCCAGCCTGAGCCCTCTTGCAGTCCAAGACCCCTCAGGGGATGTCCGACTGTTGGGTTAG
>NW_006298312.1:3917370-3918147 GCF_000327345.1 Myotis davidii
ATCAGGGAGCCCTTGCTCCTTATCGCCCGCCTGCTTGCTCCTTACCCCTCAGCTCATTCCTTACTGCTTGGCTCACTGCTCCTTAGCGCTGCCGCAGAGGCGGGAGAGGCTCCTGCTACCTCCACTGTGCTCACCAACCGTGAGCCTGGCATCTGGCCTGTGGGAGTGCACTGAACACCAGGGGGCAGCTCCTGCATTGTGCATCTGCCCCTGATGGTCAGTGTGCATCATAGTGACTGGTTGTTCTGGTTATTCCACCATAATGGTTGCTTAGGCTTTTATTATAAAGACTAGGGGCCCAGTGCACAAAAATTTGTGCACTCGGCGGGGAGAGGGGTCCCTCAGCCCAGCCTGTGCGCTCTAGCAGTCTGGGACCCCTCGGGAGATAACGACCTGCTGGCTTAGGCCTGCTCCTGAGTGGCAGAGGGCAGGCCCAATCCCTAGGTGCAGCCCCTGGTCGGGCTCAGAGCAGGGCCGATTGGGGAGTTGGGGCACCGCCCCCTGTCATGCACAGAGCAGGGAGATTGGGAGGTTGTGATGCCACCCTCAGTCACGCTCAGGGTAGGGCCGATTGGGGGGTTGGGGCACCGTCCCCTGTCACACTCAAGGCAGGGTCGATGGGGAGGTTGCAGCGCCACCCCCTGTCATCCACAGAGCAGGGTCCATCAGGGGTTTGAAGCACTGCCCCCATCACACACAGAGCAGGGCCCATCAGGGAGTGGGGGCGCTGACACTCTCACACTCAGGCAGGGCTGATGGGGGGGTTATGGCTCTACC
>NW_006298312.1:3918199-3938096 GCF_000327345.1 Myotis davidii
CCTTCAGGGTAGGGGTCCCCACTGTGGTGCCCGGCCAGTCTGGGTGAGGGACTGAGGGCTGTTTTCAGGCTGGGGGTGACTGAAGCTCCCAACCGCTCATTTTTTTCTTTTTTTTTTTTTTAATTCTGGGCCAGCTTTAGCTCTGAGGCTTGGCTCCAGCTCTCAGGCCTCTGAGGCTGAAAGTAGGTGTCAGGCCTTTGCTTACACTGTTGTGAATCTGCTGGCTAAAGTCCGGTGGTATTTGTTACAGTTTCTTAAACTGCAGGCTCAGAGGCCTGCAGCCGCAGGCAGGGAACGTTGGTTTCCTCCGTCACTGAGGCAAGCAAGCCTCATGTTAGTTTCAAGCTGCGTGGCTGCTGGCAGCCATCTTGGTTGACAGTTAATTTGCATATCTCGCTGATTAGCCAATGAAAAGGGTAGAGATCATACGCCAATTACCATGTTTCTCTTTTATTAGCGTAGACTAGAGGCCTGGTGCACAAAAATTTGAGCACTCAGAGGGGTCTCTCAGACCGGCCTGTGCCCTGTCATAGTCCAGAACCCCTTGGGGGATATCCAACAGTGGCTTAGGTCCACTCCCCATATGGAACGGGCCTAAGCTGCAGTCGGACATCCTTAGCACTGCTGAGGAGGTGGGGGAGGCTCCTGCCACAGTTGCTGCACTCGCAGCCATGAGCTCAGCTCGTGGCTGAGTGGAACTTACCTTGTGGGAGCACACTCACCACCAGGGGGCAGCTCCTGGTTGAGCGCCTGCCCCCTGGTGATCAGTGCACATCATAGTGACTGGTTGTTCCCAGTCGTTCCCGGTCATTCAGCTGTTAGGGTCAATTTTCATATTACCCTTTTATCATATAATATTCCGCATGTTCAAAGGCTGAGGAAGGACTGAATACATTAATTATAAATATAAAAGATATAAAATAAATAGATAAAATTTAACTTGTAGAGGTGAAAATAAAATGTGTGATATTAGAATAATAGCCAATATGACATTTTAGAAAAAAAGATTAATGCTTTTGAAGACAATAATAAAAGTCTTCAAAATGAAGCACAGAAGGGGAAAAGACTAAAGAATGACTAACAAAGCATTTGAGCTATGGAGGAATTTCCATAGCTGATTTGCATGTAATTGTCTCTCGAAAAAAAGGAGATAATGTTTGGGTGGGGCAAAATACATATTTAAAGGGAAAATTACCAATTTTTTCCCCAAATTTGATGAAAACTAAAAATTCACAGAACCAAGGAGCTCAAAGTATACTAAACATGTATTCATAGCCAAATATATTCAATAATTTGTAATAGCATGCTCCAGGTTTCAGCTTTAATTTTATAAGAAGCATCAGAAAGATGAAAAGCTCAATCTTTAGTTTCTCATCATTTTGATGTAGATAATAATAACATTGAGAAAAATTAATAATCAATTTTAATTAATGCTTGTAATATGTAAGAAATTTATGATTTCTTAAGACCTGGGCCCCACACTATTGTTTAAGAAAAGTTTATTTTTTTAAAATACCAAATATTTCTCTTTGTTGATAAAGAAAATACAATTTATTTAATTTTGTTTGGACTATAATTAAGCTGCAATTAACTTTGTTAATTTTGACTTTTAAAATTTGTGGTAATTTATTCAGGGTAATTCTAGCATTTATCTTTTTACCATCTATAAAATATAATTGCTCAATAAAGCAAAATAGGAATCTGCAGTATGTACACAAAGTGCCTAGAATAGTATTATGTTTTCAATGACTCACTGACTGTAGAAGTAAGTATTTATAATGAGACAAATGGGAGTTTAACATAAACAGACCTTTTTATTGGGAAAGTTCTTTAACTGCAGTGTTCATTCTAATTGTATTTATTTGAAACTTTGAAACTAAGAGTTTAAAAATACTTTTGACTTTCTATAAATTTACCAAAGTTTTTCTTCAATTAGTCAAACTACTATTTTAAAACAAAAAATAAACAACTTGGAGTTAGACAACTAAGCCCAGTTTGAATTATTGTCTCCCAGTTTATTAGCTGTGTTATCATAGTTTAGTTTTCTCTTTGTTTGTAAAGTGGGAACTACACTATCCGTCCCCTGGTTTCCCTTGAGGATCAAATGACACAGCATAGACATAAACTAAAGTCATTCAGCACATGGGACAATAAATTCTGTAAAGATAAGTGAAAGAAAAAGTAACCTAAATGTTAGAAAACTTTTCTAAATTTTAAGGAACCAGTAGAAAAAACAGTGAAACAAAAAATGTTCTGTCTCTTTTTAGTGATGTGATATCTGTATTTAGCTGTAAATATGTATTTTAGTTATCAAAATTCATTGTGCAAAACCGAGTTATAAAATATGGTCATTACTTTTACTTTAGTAATTGACTTCAACTATAAAGAAGCAGTAACTTTAAATGGTATCCTCGAATATGTTTTACAGAAACTTACTATACATTTTTCTGACCTCCTTAAAGATCTAATTCAAAATTCCATCCCATGGCAAGTTTGGCATCACTAAGGAAATAGGAGAAAAACCATAATAGTTGAATGACAACATTAGCAATAATTAAGGGTTCTTCCCAGGTCTGCAGACGAACAAAGCTACTAACAAAGAGCAATGAGTGGTATGTGAAGCTCCAGATAAAGGAGGTCAGAGGACATGGAAGGGAATTTCCCAAACACAAATGCCAGCCCTCTGAGGTAGCCCCTTCAGTAAGCCATGATATGGATTTCTGGGAAAGCAAAAACTCAAAGCCAATCTACTGAAGAAATGATAACATAAATTTGAAAGCACATTTTGTTACTATATTCAAATATATCTTCTACTTCTCCACACACAGCTGAAACACTCTTCTGAGGTTAGGTAGACATTGAAAGAGGAGCATTGCCTTAAAGTCTAAGTCTCCACAAAATATTTTTGATAGATAAAAAGTAAATAATGTCACAAAGATATATAGGGTGTCCCCCCAAAACATATACACACCCTTTGAATAATTATAAAAGCACTTTTATTAATCTGCATTTAATTTTCAAAATTGAGCTATCAGCTGTTGAAGTGCGTATACATTTTGGGGGGACACCCTGTATAAGATAATAAAAGTACGCATCTTAGGAGTTTAAATGAAGAGGACTATGACCTTGCTACAGTTTGGTGTTCAACAAAAATTAAGAAAGTAAAGGTTAGTATTTCAATAAAGTTACTGTGTTTTCAGTTTAGAGATGGAAAAATAAAGTAACAGAAAGTGAGAGTTAAAAGACTGAGTCCATCCAACCAATTCCATATTTTATAGATTAGAGACTGAAATGGAGAATTAACAGAACTGCTCAGTGTCAAAGAGGCCATTGGAGTTGGAATTAGAACTTAAACTAGACTTCTGGTCTCCCAGTGGCCCATGTTTTCTCTAAGTCAATTGATGTGTTTCTATTTTGTCTGTCCCCTGGAGCCAGGGAAATGGGTTTGTATAGCCAATAAAACTGAGTATAGAAAACATACTGAGGAACACATGAGCTTCTGCACTTCACAAGCAGCTATCATCAGCATGGAGATAAGTGAGGTGGACATTCTAAAACCAGTGGCGCTTCCCATGAAAAGATACAGAAGCAAGTTCAGTGGACAGCCTTCTTTTTCTAAATTGGAAAGTATTTTGCTTCTGTAACACAATCTTATCTTATGAGAAATTTGGGTCTGTGTTAACAGAGAGCAGAGCAATAAAGCAGAGCTGGTTGTTAGATTTGCTTGTGCTTCTTAGGTCATGATGTTTCACTTGTAAAAGTGAAACGTTTCACTTGTAAAAATGAGGTGTGCTTTGCAAATGAAAACCAGGCATTCCACTGGGGTGATAAAAGTGTCAAACTTAGAGCTGCTGGGTTGAAAGATGAGAAGGAAAACAAATCACTGAGTTCCAACAGGAAAAAGTTTAAAGTAGGAACTACTAAATTGTTTAAATCTTTGATTTCTAAATAATATTTTTATATTATAATTTAAATAATTCTTCATATGCATGTGTTTCTTTCATACCACAATGATTTAGTATAACTTTCAGAAATAAAGTAGGCAGCAGGATCTTTCTACAAAATTGAACCACAACATTATTATAAATAAGTCAAGGAAATATGTTTCCTTTTAGATCACTTTTAGTAATAATATCATTCATTTAAAACTTATTAATAACCTACAGATTATATTCTAAGAGAGATAGTCTTAAAGTGGACGAGATCCTATTCTCTATTTTTAAAGTATCATGTATTTTAAAATTTTCTTGGTCAGTCAAAAGAAGTTTGTTAGCCAATTATTATGGATCAAACATCATGTTAAGCTCCAATAGTACAGCAGAGATCACCTCCAGTGCTCTAGCAATGCCCTCTCAAAAATTACAGACAAGTGAGGAAGAGAGATAATCACAAAGAGTTAAGTTCTATGAAGGGGAAGGTTACTGGATCTAAGAGATTATTATTTACATAACTACAGATTATAGCACAATTCAAGAATTAGCCAAGTAAAAGAGGAAGCTTCCACGTGGAGAGATCAGCCTGTGTGAGGACTCAGCTTTACAAGAACTCAGCTTAATCCAGGCTTTAAAAAGTGGCCATGTACTTGAAGCTTGGAGAGTTAGAAAGATCCTGGCATAATATTGCCCTGGAAAGGAAGGCAAAGGTCAGATTATAAATAACCTTGTTAGTCTAGATGAAGAATTAATATTATAATAGGGTACATTCTAAATCCTATCTAATAAAATAGAAACATGGTAATTAGCCATACTTCTGCTACCCTTCCCATTGGCTAATCAGGGCGATATGCAAATTAACTGCCAGCCAAGATGGTGGCCGGCAGCCAGGCAGCTTGAAGTAAACATGAGGCTTGCTTGCTTCAGTGACAAAGGAAGCTAACTTTCCCTCCCTGCCACTGCCGGCCTCTGAGCTTGCAGTTTGAAACATTGTTACAAATATAGAGGCTAAACAAAACCATAGAAATATGCTTTCAGCCAGCCGGGATCTCAGAGCTGGAGTTGAAACAGTGTTTCGATTATAGAACCCAAACAAACCAGATACCTGCTTTCAGCAGCCGAGGCCTAAGAGCTGGAGCCAAGCCTCAGAGCTAAAGCTGGCCCAGAATAAAAATAAAGAAAAAAAGGAGCGGTTGGGAGCTTCAGTCACCCGCCAGCCTGAAAACAGCCATCAGCCCCTCACCCAGACTGGCCAGGCAACCCAGTGCAAACCCCCCCCCTGAAGGGTGTGTGACCAGCTGCAAACAGCCATCATCCCCTCACTCAGGTTGGCCAGGCACCCCAGTGTGGATCCCCACCCTGATCCAGGACACCCTTCAGGGCAAACCAGCCAGCCCCCACCTGTGCACCAGGCCTCTATCCTATATAGCAAAAGGGTAATATGCCTCCCAGCACCGGGATCAGAGGAGCCGTGAGGCCTCCCGGCACCAGGATCAGCATGACGGGGCAGCACCCAAAGCCCCTGGTTGTCAGAGGCTCTGTGTGTGACAGGGGGTGGGGCCACAACCTCCCTATCTACCCTGCTCTGTGTGTGAAAGGGTGCAGTGCCCCAACCCCCTGATCGGCCCTGCTCTGTGTGTGACAGGGTAGAGCCATAACCTCCCCATCAGCCTTGCCCTAAGCGTGACAGGGTGCAGTGCCCCAACCCCCTGATCTGCCCTGCTCTGTGTGTGACAGGAGGCGTTGCCCCAACTCCCCATCAGCCCTACTCTGTGAGTGACGGGGGGAGCTCCTCAACCCCCTGGTCATCCCTGCTCTGTGCGTGACAGGGGGGAGCTCCCCAACCCCATGATGGGCCCTGCTCTGTGAGTGACAGGGGGCAGTGCCCCAACCCCCTGATTGGCCCTGCTCTGTGTGTGACAGGGGGTGGCGCCGCAACCTCCCCATTGACCCTGCCTTGAGTGTGACAGGAGACGGTGCCCTAACCCCACAATCGGCCCTACCCTGAGCGTGACTGAGGGTGGCATCGCAACCTCCCGATCTGTCCTACTCTGTGCATGACAGGTGGCGGCACCCCAACTCCCCAATCGGCCCTGCTCTGAGCCCGACCAGGGGCTGCACTTAGAGATTGGGTCTGCCCTCTGCCACCCGGGAGCAGGCCTAAGCCAGCAGGTTGTTATCTTCCGAGGGGTCCCAGACTGCGAGAGGGCATAGGCCGGGCTGAGGGTCCCCTCCTCCCCCACTAGTGCACAAATTTTTGTGTACCGGGCCTCTAGTATTTACAATAAACCAGTAACGTAAAAATTTAAAATTACATAGAATGAGTTAATTATTTTAAAAATTCTCCCTTCATGAGTTGTGAAGTAGTAAAGGAAGGTAAAAGTGAAAGCAAGGACCCAAATTATACTGTAATTTTGACTTGAAAAAGACGGTGGTAAAATAGATCAAGAAGAGTGCACTCAGTTAAGACAGTTTGGAGAATTAAATTGACAACATTTAATGATGGGGCTGAAGGACATACTGGAGTGACTCCTAAGCTTTATCCTTCAGGAAAAGCATGGTTGAAGGAATCATTTTCTGAAAAGTAAAATAAATTAAGGATAGGAAATATTTTTGGGGGAAATTAAGGGACAAGCAGGCAGTTGGATATACAACTCTGAAACTCAGAAAAGGGATTTGGAAGAAATCTATAAATGGACTTAAAGCCATTGGAATGGTGGGGTCACCTGGGAGAGAGTGAAAAGTGAAATAAGAACCTAGTTAGTGAGATCTACTATATCTAAGATTGATGCCTATTTTGTTTAATGTTACTAAGGGTATTCAATCTCCTTTCAAATCTGAGTAGCAAGAACTCTGTAGATTGATGGCTATTGTAGTAATATGGGGATAATTAGAGTCGGTGTGAATGACACAGAAAGCGTCATTCTACTATACTGAATACCATCAAAGAAAAGCAAGATTTAGTATAACACATTCATGAAACAAACAGATAAATTAAGTGTTATTTTATAGATAATTATAATAGCTGCCCTAACTTGACCAAATTATTGTTGGCCCTGTATTGAGAAAATGTTTTAGAACAATACTTACATTAACTCGATAAAAGCCATTCAATCTTCCATTTTGCTAAATAAAGAACCCTTTAAAATCTGCAGTTATATTTGGCAGTTTCAGAATTCCTCATCTGTCACCCCTCTCCCTAAATAAAATGCTTAAAAAATAAATAATAAAAATAAGTGAATGGGGAAATGACTCATATTCATGGATTAAAAGGTCCAATATTGTTTAGATGTGAATTTTCCCCAAACTGTATAGATTTGACACAATCCCTATCATAATACTACCAGGTTTTTTTATGTAGAAATTGACAAGTATATTCTATAATTTATATAGAATGGTAAAGAACATAGAAAATTTAAGAGAATTTTGAAAACAGAAGAACAAAGTTGAAGGACTTTGGCTATTTGACTTTCAGAATTATTATAAAGCTAGATTATACAGCCAGTGAGTTCTTGGCACAAAGACTGACAAATTCTCTAATGGAAAAAATTAGTCCCTATAAAAGATTCGGTCAACTACAGAATTGGTTGAGGTGTGACTTATTATGCATAATGGTGAGAAAAAATGGGGCTATTGAACACTCTGCCACATGTTCCTAAGTGTTTAGATTTTGGAGAAAATATATTACAAGAAAGAAATCATATGGCTCATCACTGGTATTGGTTCTTTATTTATTAGATGTTTTTACTCATTCTAAGTTTTACCAAATTAGAAAAACTAGAATTTTGAAAATTCATTCCACCAAATCACAGAATAAACATACCTATTTTCACATATATGTTACCATGAAGATTTATCAAGAAATCTCTAAAACCTTAAGAAAAGTTAGTGGAAAATAAACATATTTTGAAAACCTAATTAGTGCTAAGTATAGGGTAATTCTTTTCTCTTCTTCTATGTTCTTATCATCATAAAATATCTAAAATAGAGTTATGCACCTTTAACTCATTATACCAAATCAATCACAGATCCCATCTTTCAGTTTTCTGCCTTAGCCGCTTCTCCTTCTGACTTAAACAGTTCTGTACATTGCTTTTGCTGTTGTTGTTGCTGTGTCTGTGTGTGCACAGGGATGAGTATTGATTGATTTCCGTGTGGCCAACAGTCCTCAGGAAGAATGGAGGATTAGTGGTGAGCTACCTGTGGTACATATGGTCTCATTCATATGAGCTGACCATCTACCAATTTCTAGAGCTGTAAAAGTTCAAACATGAGGAATCAGCTGAGAGGAGCCTAGTGAAGGCTGGTAGTCCATTTAGGCTCATAATCTAAGAAAAGAAGCAGAGTCCGTTAAGAAGGGAAGCAGATCCATAAAAGAGTAAAGAAATACAGTGAAGAAAATAGTGTTTTGCCTTAAAGTAAAAAGCTACCTTGATAGCTGACTAGTTTTCAGGTGCCCATTGTATGAGTTCTGTTTGTGCTTAACACTTATAGGTTCCATAATATTTTCTTTATCCACCTATTGCCCAAGAGCATCCAGTTTCACCCTGACTTTTACTTGAGCTAGTTTGAATTTAGTTTTTCAAATAGACCAAGAAATGGTGTTAACTAAATATTCCCAAATGTGTATGCATGGGTAGCTAGGACAACAAAGTATGTACAAAGTTGGCCATAGAGCCTTATGCATAATATTGAAGAATTGAAGCCAGAATAAATACTGTTACAGCAACAACACTTAGTATTACAAACTCATTTTGCATACATGCATTGAGTTTAAAATAAAGGCTAAAAATATACAATCATATATTTATTTTGTTATCAAATATGTAAAGGTGGTTTTGTTTGATGGAATTAGAGGTTATTATTTTATTTCACTGGCTTTTATTTATTTTTAAATTGTCCAAATGAAGCATGCATTATTTTCTAATCAGAATAATAAACTAAGCAAGAAAAAGAAAATATACTTGTAAGTCAAAGTCAAGAACAGAATACAATAGACTATGATTGTACCTATGATTTTTTTTAAAAAGTTAAAAACTAGAAGTATGTATTCTAATATGACTTTAATAAATTTTTATGGAGGCAGATTAGGGATTTTGGGGGTGTGTTTTCACTTTCTTGCATAACTTTTCTCATAACATTTATGTTAATATGTAAAATTATGTTCCACAAATCCGGCACATGTGCAGTAGACATCTGACATTTTTGTCATATATGAGTCAATTGCTAAGTATATGAAACCATGGTGGTGAGGCAGTAATTTATGTTGACTAAAGTGAAATTATTATGTTTAAAAATCGTTCTCAAAACAAAGTTTCTAAATGACAGGACAGCAAAAGCTTTCAAATGGATAAATTGTCATCCTAAATATGCCTTAAAGCAAATTTTATGCTACTGAATATTAAACTCCCGAAAGTAGTGGATTGACATGAAATTCTGGTAGCATCAAACTATTTTATATAAATACTATTCCTGTAATATGATTTTAGGAGAGATAGGATAGTGTCTTTATGATAGAGACAACATAATGATAGCTAATGTCTGGAAGGTATTAGACTGTGGTTATAATAATCACTGTAATTGTAACAGTTCATGCCAGCTCAACTGCACATCTATTCTTCATTTGTCCCTAACCTAATTTGTTCTACATATGAATATACAACCCTCATCAATTAAAGTGCCATCCCTTGGCTATGTGGGTCATTAAAGATAATACATAATGTATGAGTTCAACAATCCAAACTTAGAGGGGAAGTCTTTTTAGCCAAGTGTGAAATCATTGCTACAAGCTGACTTCTGAAATTTAATCCAAAGCAAGCCATGATCACAAATGACTATCAATCAATTTCAGCGTTGCTCATATTTTTATTTTGAACGGAGATGTTTCATTAATATTTAGACTCTAATATTCATCATTAAGGCAATTGACACCAGCAAATTATATAGATAACTCTTTGAAGTTACTGACATTTTTCATAGAGCATTGCTTTCCCAAAAAACAAACAATTAAATCCTAACAATGCGCTGAAGTCATTGGAACTAGTTCATTTAAGAAACACAACTCATTACTTGGGATGACAGGATAAGTAGTAGGTTTGCTGTGGTAGTAAATAAAAAACACACACGCAGTGAGTTAAGTGGAACTAAATATTTCCCACTTTATGTTAATACTTTTGAGGGCTATGTGGAAAATGAATATAGAAAAATTAATGAGAGTTGAAGGATTATAACACACTTGGTGATTATGTTAATACCATGACATTATTTTGACTATTTAGCATTTTTCATTTTTGTGAATATTATTTTGTTTCATTTCCTATTCACTTCCTCAAATCTAGTTTCAGTTGCAGAAAAAATCCCCATCCTATCAAAATGAGTTTAATTAGAAACACAAAATCTGTTTGTCTAGGATTCCTCGATTCAGCCTTGAATACTGAGGGTAATAGATTGTTCAGGGAGGTGAACTCATTACCTTTACCCCGTGCCCACTTCCTGTGAACATGAGAGTAGAGAAGATTCAAAACTTAGAGAACTTGGAAAATTGCTTTCAGGGATATGCCTAGGTTACAATTTTACTTTGAAAGTGAAATGTGAAAGATGAATTTTTCCATGTCTTCTTCATGCTATGACATATAAGTACTGACTTTCTTGACAGTTTAGCAATCTTTGCTTAGGTAGTCTTCTTAAACAAATATGAAATATTAGAATGAAGCACTGTTTTCTTTGAAATTGATATTTTTGTAGTGCACTTCTTGGCAATAATCAGAAATAAATTGCTAGAGGTCTTTTTTGGCCAGAAGATTCTTTGTAGTGCAAGTGAAGAGGGAAAAAAAGCTAGCACATATGTAGAGTGAAGAATAGTGATATTCCATGATACACTGGGAATTACAGTTGCGACATGAACGTGTGATTTACATTCTTTTCAGGGTATGTGTTTGTGTTCCTAAACATGTGCATAAAAACATAGGAGATAGGATCATTTCCGCTTTGTGGTTATAGGATATTATTTCTATTTAACCTTTGCAATTTTTATGGCATAGACTAAATGTTTATTTTAAATTAATATGAAGATACTGAGCTATTAAATGTATTAAATGAATGTAGGACATCTTTTTCAGTTTTTTGTATTTTCTTATAAAATTTTATGTTCCTTTTTATGTCTTCTAGTAGAATACTAATTCCAAAGCAAGAGTGCTACCTTACTTCATATTTTTTACACGCAATAAAGTTTTTATTTGTGTTCTATGTTTAGAAGTCCTGGGAAAAGTTGAAAAACAACTGCATGTTGAGAGTTGTTACAACCATATAAACCACTTTAAAGCTTTTGCATGATGATTCTCAATGGAGATCTTGGCATTTATACGTAGCTTAAAATGTGTGTTTAACATCCTTGTAAGTACAGTACTAAGCTAATAAAATATATTTGAAAATATTGCTGATGACACTGACATATAATAAGCTTAATGCTAAAAGCTCTTATGTGTGTGTCTCTTTTATAAAGCATACAAAGACATGGTGGTATTACATTTTTAAATACAATAGAAATATTTAGGTAAATTATATTACTTAAAAGAATCAAAAGCTGTATGTGTTTTCTTGACTGCAGTAAACTTATGTTGAATGGAAATTAAATGAAACCCAATAGCTTTCACTATTTTACTTCCTGAAGTAAAATAAAATAAAAACTAAAATGACAACGTATTTCTTAATATAAAATACAACTTGATTTAGTTTTGCTTATTTATTTCACTAATCTCATTTTTTTTCCTTAATTGACTTACAGTTCTTTTAAACCTTTAACCCATGAATACATCAGTGAGTTTAAATTGTAAACATCATTTTAACCTTAAATAAAACAAAGGATCATATACAGGTTCAAAACTAGAAATCTCTGAGCTTTGCAAGATACTAATAGAAAGCTTTCCTCCCTTTGTTGCCCTTGCCCCTGCTTTTAATCATTCATTCATTAAGCTCTTACTTTTTTGCCAGGCCCTGTTGGCAAGACCAGGGACACAACAGTGAAAACATACAAAAATCCCAACACTCACAGAGCTTACATTTTAGTGGAAAAAAATAAGATGGTATCTTGATAATTAAGCAAAATGTCTGGTGTTAGACAGTGATAAGAAATAATTCACAAGGAGGGTGGGTAGGAAGTGTCTGGAGCGACAGCAGTTGTACATTTGGATATGGTGTCAGCTAAAACTTCACAATCAACACTTGAGAAGAGGTTTGAGGTTATTGAGAGAGAGAACCATGCACAAGGAGGGGTGAAGAGTAGCCCAGACATAAATATTCTCTGACATGTGTCTGACATGTTTAAAGAACAGCACACAGGCCTGTGTATAGCAAGTGAGAAAAAGAACAGTAAGAGGTAAACTCACAAACCTATGGAGGCCACAATAAGCATTATAACTTCTACTCTATGTGAGATCTGAAGCTGCTAGTGTGTTCTGAACAGTGCTTCACACTGTGGGTTCATTTTTGAGGGGTTATCTTGATTGTTGTTTTGAAGGAGGAAGGAGCGATTTTGGAAACAGGAGAATAGTTGTGGGTGCTGATAGGGGGAAATGAAGTGATTATGGAGGAAGAAGATGAAGTATATAATGAGTTTGCTCCCTTCAAAGATTCAAAAATAGAAAAATAAAGTTTATGCAATTCCATAACACAAAGATAATCACTGCAAATCTTTCATTTTTTGGCTTTATTACTTTTCTCTATTTTTGAAAAAAATGTATATTTTAAAAAACAAGTTATACCCGTTATATTGGCAAAGTCAAAGATATTTAGATGAAAAAGTATTTCTAAACATATTATATATAAAACTAGAGGCCCAATGCATAAAATTTGTGCAAGAGTAGGCCTTCCTTCCCCAGCTGCCGGCACCGGCTTCCCTCTGGCACCTGGGACTGGGGTAACCTCATAGCCCTGGCTTCATCTGGAGGTTGTCCAGTCTAATTAGCATATTATGCTTTTATTATTATACTAGAGGCCTGGTGCACAAAACTTTGTGCACTCAGGGGGAAGGAGGGCGTCCTCAGCCCAGCCTGTGCCCTCTCGCAGTCTGGGACCCCTCGGGAGATAATGCCCTGCTGGCTTAGACCTGCTCCCGGGTGGCAGAGGGCAGGCCAATCCCTAGGTGCAACCCCTGGTTGGGCTCAGAGCAGGGCCGATTGGGGAGTTGGGGCGCTGTTGTCACACAGAGAGCAGAGCGGATAAGGGGGTTTGGGCGCCACCCTCTATCACCCACAGAGCAGGGCCGATCAGGGTGTTGGGGCGCCGCCACTGTCACACTCAGGGCAGGGCCGATGGGGAGGTTATGGCTCTACCCCGTCACACACAGAGCAGGGCCGTTCAGGAGGTTGGGGCACTGCACCCTGTCACACAGAGAGCCGCAGGGCAATCAGGGGGTTTGGGCACTGCCCCCTGTCACACTGATCCTGGTGCCGGGAGGCCTCTCGGCTCCGCTGATCCAGGTGCTGGGAGGCATATTACCCTTTTACTATATAGGATAGAGGCCTGGTGCATGGGTGAGGGCTGGCTGGTTTGCCCTGAAGGGTGTCCTGGATCAGGGTGGGGGTCCTCACTGGAGTGCCTGGCCAGCCTGGATGAGGGGATGATGGCTGTTTGCAGCTGGTCATACACCCTTCAGAATGGGGGTCCCCACTGGGGTACTTGGCCAGTCTGGGTGAGGGGCTGAGGGCTATTTTCAGGCTGGCAGGTGACTGAAGCTCCCCCCCTCCACTCCTTTTTTTCTTTTTCATTTTCTTTTTTATTATGGGCCAGCTTTAGCTTTGAGGCTTGGCTCCAGCTCTTAGGCCTCCACTGCTGAAAGCAGGTTTCTGGCCTTTGTTTACCTTCTGTATTTGAAACAATGTTGCAATCCTGCTGGCTGAAGCCTGATGGACTAAAGCAGGTTTCTGGGGTTTTGTTTAGCTTCTATATTTGTCACATAGTTGCTTAGAGTTGCAGCTCAGAGGCCTGCAGCGGCAAGCAGGGAACGTTAGAGTCCTCTGTCACTGAAGCAAGCAAGCCTCATGTTCACTTTAAGCTGCCTGGCTTCCGGCTGCCATCTTGGCTGGCAGTTAATTTGCATATTGCCCTGATTAGTCAATGGGAAGGGTAGAGGTTGTACACTAATTACCATGTTTCTCTTTTATTAGATAGGATATGATATTTCCCTTCTGTACAATAACTTAATATGTAGCAAAAACATTAAATATTATTTAGTCATTATCCTAATCATCCCACTTCTGGAATCTATTCATAGAAAATAATAGAGATATCAATGATCCTATATAATAAAAGGCTAATATGCAAATAGACTAAACAGCAGAACAACCGAACAACTGAACAACCAGTAACTATGACGTGTGCTGACCACTGGGGGTGTGCATCAAACATGGTGGGCATTGGCCATGGCGAGATGGTGGAGCAGGTGAGTAGGGGTGCCAGCATAAGGTGGGGCACCGGTTGCCATCATCAGGGTTTAGCCTATGGTGGTTACTGAAAATTCTTTGCTCGTACCACAGTTCCACTCAACACTCACACCTGTTGCCAGCGCTAGCCCTGCTCACACCCACAGCTGGTGCTGGCGCTGCTGCTCGCACTCACTGCTGGTGCCTGGTGCTGGTGCCAATTGCTCGGAGCCATCAGGAGGGGCAAATGGTGGTTGCTAGCCCTGATCACCCTGAGGGCTTCTCAACCTTCCCTTGATCCTGAGGGGTGATCAGGGCAGCAGCCACTGCTGGCACCCACTCATGATGCCAGCCCTGTTCGCACCTGCTGCTGGTGCCAGCTCCAATCGCTCTGTGTTGACAGCGGATGCGAGTGGGGCCGGCTCCATCAGTGCATAGGAGCAGGGGCATTGGGAATGAGGCTGCTGGCAGACAGGGGACATGGGCTGAAGCAGAAGGGGCCAGGCAGGGGTGTGGAGGATGGGCTGAGACCCACCCCTGTGCCTACTGCAGCCTGCTGCCCACAGTTCCTTTCAACGTGCATGAATTTGTGCACTGGGCCCCTCATTTATATAGAAATATGTCCATTGCTGTGTTGTTTGTAATAATGAAAACCTGGAAGAGAACCATATATAACTTAGCATACTTTGTATTTTATGGAAGTTATTTTAAACATTGCTTAGAAATTTGGAAGAACTTACTGGGAAAAATCTAGGCCAAGGATATTTTCATTGCTGTTGTTTGGGAGAGGACAGTTTTCTAACAAATATTATGGAGATGTATTTAATAATGTAATTCTGTGAAGATTTGAGTTCTCTCTACTTAAATCCAATTATGATTTCTTAGTCATCTCTTAAGTGTTCTATACCAGGGGAGAAGAATAAGAAAAATAAAAAGAAATAACAACTTAAGGCCCAGCAATTCCCCCCAAAATGCTGCTGTGTTCTCAGTAACTTAGGTTCTGCAAAGATTCAGTGCAAAAAGAGGCCAACAAATTTTACTATAGCAAATTATTCAGGATAGAATAATAATTTTAATTATTTTCAGCTGGATTTTAAATGTTTTAAAAGTGATTTATCTTCTTCAGTGTTTAAATAAAAATGATTTAGCTAACAGCATTTCTTTGAACTAGACTGTCCTCAACAATTGATTATTTATGGTAGTTTTTATTGATGAGTTAGTTATTTAATTCCCTTATATATTTAGCTCAGTTCATACTGTTGACAATTTCAAACTAATCAAACTTCCAGTATTTTGAAGTACAGGATTTAACCTTGTTTCTTCAAGAAACTACTCTAATTCTCTCTCATTAGGACTGTTACATACACAGCCACTTCAGTGAAGGGATTTATTTATGGATATGAGAAAGAAGAAACTGAGCTCTGTAAAATACGTAGTGAAGCTGCTAGTGACAATATACTTTTAATATATTTCAAATGCATTATTCTAATGACATTTCTAAAGAAAAATTAACACAAAGATAAACATTCTCCAAGGAAACCCAAAGAGATTTATAGAAGAGTCCAGTGGCTTCTATCCAGTAAAGGATCCTGAAGAGACATTTCCATAATTAGCTCCTAGAGTAAGTTTCCTCTGATTCTTCACACAGCATTGAAATTCCATCACCCTTTGTGTTAACCCCTTTGCTTAACCCTTTGAGTGCCAACCAATATCCTAGGAACTATGCTAAAATTGCCAAGGCAGTTTTGCTGATTTTACAGCAGTTTAGGGAAAAAAAAAATGAATCGCAAGTAAATGAAGTTACATATTCAAAAACTTAAGGAAACCTTTACTACATTGACATATTTAGCAATATCATCATCACTAATAAAAGCAGGCTTAGAACTGGACGCCATTTCGAAGCTTTGAAAGCGCTCCCAGCACTTTTGGCGAAAGACAGGAGGAGCGTGATTGTGCTCCCTGGCACTGTAGGGGTTAAATTTCTTCATTCCCAACAAGAAGCCAAAATGTTAATACAACCAAAGGAAATTCAAAACTGGAGTCCAAGAAATGCAGCCACAATTGACTGTGAATTTTTTATCATTTAGATATTGTCACACTTCTATGAGATAGCAACTTTGAATCTCTAGAGAAAGGAAATCAATTTGAATCAAACTGGAAAATGTGAAATTTTCAGACGTAGAACTTCAGTAACTAGATTTACTTAAGAAAGAAATCAAAAGATACTGTCTAGTGGCCAGTTGGCAGCATGGAAGTTTTTAAGATAATCATTATAGAAGAGGAATGTATAGCCATTTAAGACAGACCAGTCATTCTACTGACCCCACTTATGAAGGACAAATTGATCTTTCCTTTATCAGAGGATTATACTCTCCTTTTTTCTGATCTGCCTTTCCATAAGAAACATAATTGTCACTTATTCAAATTTTCCTTTTGATGAATGAATTCACTATGACTTGGTGATACATGTCTCAGTCATGAGATCTTTGTCATTTCAGCTAGTTCTCTTTCCTAGGTGATTCAGTATTCTGGGGTTGGATTTGCTCTAGCTCAAGTAGCACTTCCAGAAGGCCCCTCCCTCGCCATCTTAGTTCCCTCCCACAAATTATGCATTTAATAGTGCATGTGATTCTGTGCCTTTTAGTCAATTAAAGAGATGTCTACTATGTTGTTTAGGAATCTTTTCAAAAAATACATGTGAGCTAATTTTAATATTTTAGTATGATTAACATTTTGATATGGAAGACATTTAAATACTGGTGTTTTAGTGAAACTGATTTTTAAAATATTTTTAACTTTTCATATATTCAAATTTAAAAATTGGCACAATGTCTTCCAAAGTTTCAACATTCATGAAGAACTATTAGGCAAGTATAAAAAGCAACCAAAGACAAATAAGAATCTGTAGGGTCTTTATAGTCTTTCATTTATTTATCTAACCAACAAGTATTAACTGATGCTTGGACGAAAAGTGAACTAGAATTGTGTGTATGTGTGTGTATCACTATATTTTACATTTCACACATGTAAACTCACTTCATAATTTTAATAACTCTGGGTTTGACTTACCAGCCCTATTTTTTCAGGTGAAGAAACAAAGCTCTGAGAGTCTGTCAGATGGGACTCAACTGTCAAAGGTATTCCAATTTATGGCGTTCTAAAAGGTAAACTTCTTGAATGTAAGTATTACAATGATGCCTCAATCTTATGTACCAAGTTCGTGCAAAGCACAGGAGTATATGCATTATGGATATATAAATCCAATGTGGAATCTGGCTTAATTAGCTTTTAGTTTATAAAAGTGACAATGTAGATGTATACATAAACATATAGCAATACAAAGAAGAATGTTATGAAACAAAATAAGATATAAATCTATCCTCCTATATAATAAAAGGGTAATATGCAAATTGACCCTAACAGTGGAACGACAGGGAGCAACCGGGAGCTATGACGCACACTGACCACCAGGGGGTAGACGCTCAACACAGGAGCTGCCCCCTGGTGGTCAGTACACTCCCACAGGGAGAGCTCTGCTCAGCCACAAGCTGGCTGATGGCTGTGAGTGCAGCGGGGGTGGCAGGAGCCTCTTCCACCTCTTCAGCATCACTAAGGATGTCCGACTGACAGCTTAGGCCCAATCCCCCAGGGAGCTGGCCTAAGCTGGCAGGTGGCCATCCCCTGAGGGGGCCCAGACTGTGAGAGGGTGCAGGCTGGGCTGAGCACCCCTTCCCCCCAAGAGTGCATGAATTTTCATGCACCAGGCCTCTAGTAGATTATATAAAATCTCGTTTAGGTGAAATTATAACTTGAAAGTCTTCATACCTTTGTACAATTTCTTAAATGTTTTGTCCATTGAGAAATAGAAAAAGAAGATTGAACCTAAAATAGAGCTATAAATGGTTATCTAAAGTAAAATACAACTGTAACCTATAATATTCTAGTTTCTAGTTTATCTCAGTTTTGGTTTCTGGAGAATATATTAAGAAGAAATGATTCACTTCCAGTTCATACAAACTCATGTTCACATTTTTCAGTTCTTCATGCCATTGTATTTTCTCCTTCATCTTTTAGCTCTGAACTTGGGAGAAGCACAGGAGGAAAGGTCAGGCTGCCAGAAACCCTTTCAGTGTGATTCAGTAGCATGACTGCTTAGTTTCAGGCTGTCGGCACAGTAGTAGGCAGGACATAATGTTTCTGCAATTAATCTTTCTGATGTACCAATAATACTTGGTGGGACAGAATGATTACCAGTAGTTACTAGCTCTTTTTTTCTCATTCCTGGCCAATGAGTTCAGCCAATGAGCCAGAAGAACTGTGATTGAAAACCAAAAAGGGGCAAAATCCATTAGCATTTTACTTTTCTCAGTATGGTCATTTCCTTCAGTTCACTGAGCTTGAATGGAGCCAATTTGATGAAATAGGGACTATATTATTGCTAATAATCATCATCATAATATATAGCTCTTTTTTTCTCATTCCTGGCCAATGAGTTCAGCCAATGAGCCAGAAGAACTGTGATTGAAAACCAAAAAGGGGCAAAATCCATTAGCATTTTACTTTTCTCAGTATGGTCATTTCCTTCAGTTCACTGAGCTTGAATGGAGCCAATTTGATGAAATAGGGACTATATTATTGCTAATAATCATCATCATAATATATATATATATACTATACTTGTAGTTACAATACATGTCTGTTTGCATACATGTATACCTTTTAGAGTAAATCATATAAAATTTAAAACAGAAAGATTGACTTTGCAACATAGAATTTTATGAGGTAAAATTATCCACTATTTTCTGAAAGGACAATAATGGCATTCAGAAACTAAATGGCAGGGAGCAGCTCCCTCTGAGCTTCCAGCAGTGATTCATAGTTTTGATAGCTCTGAATGAGTTAAGCTTTGTCTCTGTCTTGGCAACCATGTTATATCTGGATGAAGATATAAATCCTGGGGCACCAGAAGGAATGGAGCCCACATAATCTGCCCTGTAATCCAGAAGCAACCATGTAACAGCCAGAAACAGAAATACATATAAACATCTCCACCATAACTGTGTTTTTCGGGAACAAGCTTTCTTTCATCAAGAGGACAAAAATGAGTTCCTGATTATGAGAAGACTGAAGACATGTTAGTTTTGCGCTCTGACAGGAAATCTGGAAATCCTAGTGTCATTGACCAGGTGAAATAATTACAATTCAATGTGCAGTGTTGACTCAACATGGCTGCAGCAGAACCAAAAGCTCTATGTTGAGTCCTGGGTCTCTGGAAGGCTACTGTCCAAAAGCTTGTCCATTGAAATCTGGTGATGAGAGAAGTAATGAGGACTAAGCTCTAGCTTCTAACTTTCAAAGTCTGTGTGATGCTGACAAGAGGAAACCTTCAGATCCAGCAAGCTATAAAGGACAACATACATTTTTATTTTTCATTTCAAGGAAGGCTTTCCTGGCCCAATGCCCTGAATTATGGCATCTCTCACCTCAAAAAAATGCCTTCTCCTCACTCTTCTTATACTTCAAGAACAAAGGTGGGAAGTTTTTTCT
>NW_006298312.1:3938221-3939085 GCF_000327345.1 Myotis davidii
TAAAGGCAATATGCAAATTAACCATCAGTCTGCAACAAAGATGGTGGTGCCCATAGTGCCCCGCCCACGGAAGAAGGGAGGGCTGCGGACACAACACAGGGCTGCTGGATTGGGGGTATGCTCCGAGCCACTGTTGCGCTGCTCAGGGCTCACCCCCAGCCCAGCGGACAGAAGCCCAGTGGACAGAATGCGGCTGGAGTTCCCAGTCCTTTTGGTTTCTGCAGCCCCTGGACCAGAAGCGGAAACCAAGAGTGTCGGGAGCACTGGGAGTGCTTGGAATTGTAGTTCTGGTGGCAGATGCATTGTGTGATCTCCTAGACACTGGAGCAAAGTGAGCCTGGAGCAAGTTACTATTGCCGGTGGGGGATGGAGGGAAAGCAAAGGTGAGAGACATAAGTAAAGTCAGTGTTGAGAAAAAATTCAAAGGAAGATATATTGCAACTTCTAGGAAATCTCTACCAATGGAACAAAGAACAAAAAAAGACCTCTATTATTCTGTGAGCACCAAACCAGACTGGGGTGGGGTCTCAGACAATTCACTCCTATGATTGCCAAGACAGACAGAAACTTCACTCTTTTATGTAGCCAGGCAGATACAATGCACACCATGCACGTTTTTGCGGAAGAGGACTTAACAGCACCGTTTGCTTTACACCCTCTGGTAAGTCACCTTTTTGGTGGCTGCCGGGAGCCAGTCCATCCTTGCTGTTTCAAGGGACCTGGCATATATGGCATACTGTTCTTAATATGTTTGCTCACCTTCTTGGTGCTGTGTTTTAACCAAGGTCACCTCTCTGAGAAAGGTTGTTTCCCCAGGTAGGGATTTTCCCCTGAAGTTAGGGAGGGAATAAAACCCCTTCAGTA
>NW_006298312.1:3939288-3958814 GCF_000327345.1 Myotis davidii
TGGCAAGAGAACCTGACTAGAACCTGGTGACTGAACCTGGCTGGAGAACCTAGCGAGGGAACATGGCAACAGAACCTGGCTGGAGATCCTAACCAGAACTTCGCTGGAGATCCAGAACAGAACTTGGCTGGAGAGTGTGGCTAGAGATCCTGGCAAGGCTGCTGATCAACTGAAGGCTGTCTCCGTGTCATTCCTACTTCGCCGACTCCGTCCACACCTTTGGGGACCCCTGGACCTGCTGGGGCTGGACTCTAGCTGGTGGCCATCTGTGTTAGTTAATTGCCATAATCAAGAGTAAAATTAAAGCTTTTCTATCTCTATGACAAGCACGTTCTTACAGCTTGGAGCAAGGCAACTATCTATAATAATAAAAGTGTAATATGATAATTAGACTGGATATCCAAATGACCTTCTGGACATCATCCCAAACATCCTTCCAGACAAAGCTGTGATGGTGGGGCCGAGGCAGAGGCCGTTAGGAATGATCAGGCAGGTAGGCAGAGGCAGTTAGGGGTGATCAGGCAGGCAGGTGAGCAGTTGGGGAAATCAGGCAGGCAGAGTGGTTAGGGGCAATGAGGAAGGCTGGCAGGCAAACGTCCTGGATTGTGAGAGGGTGCAAACAGGGCTGAAGGACCACCCCCCGCCCCCGGCCATGAACAAATTTTGTGCACCAGGCCTCTGATAGTTAAATAATATGTTGTGACTCTGTCCTATTTATATTTTTATTTATTCATATAAAAGTATTTTGATCTTTATTTTAGTCTGTTTTTTAGGAAACCACAAGGTTATCCGGTTCTAGCATGTATGCTCAAATATCAACACAATTTAAAACAAAAAAATTGGATATTTACCCAAACTCACATGATCCCCCAAAGTGAGATATGATTGTAATAATTCTATTATAACTCTCATTTTCTTTTAGAACTACAGCAACAATATGACTATCTCAAGATTGACTTATGGTCTACTTTTGTTTACTGGAGTTTTTCAAATGACCCAAATGGTGCTTGATACACAAACATCACTCAATGCTTTAAAAAATTATCACTACAAACCCAATTAGTGTGGTTCAGTGGTTGAGCATCGAACTATGAATCAGGAAGTCATGGTTCAATTCTCTGTCAGGGCACATGCCTGGGTTGTGGGCTCTATCCCCATTAGGGGATGTGTAGGAAGCAGATTCTACACATCTCATCATTGATGTTTCTCTCGTTCCCTCTTCCTTTCCTCTCTGAAATTAACTAAAAAAAAACATTAAACATTATCACTACAAATATTTGAGGTTGAACATAGCAAAATTGGGTATTCTTATTATGGATATTTATCATTTACAATTTTCTTTATTTACTCTTTGTATTTTAAGTAAATTCACAAGAAAAATTCTTGACAGGTCAAATACATATCCAACTGTAATATATCTTAAATCACCAAACATAGAAACATATATTCAAGTGATGACATCAATCAATTTATTATGGATCCATTTGCAGCCAAGCATTCCCCTAAACCAGTCTAATGTTTTGGCAACATACCTGAAAAGACTCACTAAAAATTTATTAGCATAGCTTAAAATAGTTTTTCCCCCTTTCTCTGGCTCAACAAAGGGAATACTGTTTGCCCTCTGAACATGTAGATTTTATAGTTTAACGTAGTAAAGTTCATGCTTGCCAAGAATTACAGTTTTTAATGAGCCTTTATTAAAACCATTGCTGTGTTTTAGCTTTCATTTCACCTACTGCATTTTTAACAATTAATTAATTTTTTTCTTTACTGATTAAGGTATTACATATGTGTCCTTATCCTTGCATCGCCCCCCGGCCCCCCACTCATGCCCTCACTCCCCTGGTGTCTGTGTTCATTGGTTATGCTTATATGCATGCATACAAGTCCTTTGGTTGATTTCTCCCCCTTACCCTCATCCTCCCCTACCTTCCTTCTGAGTTTTGATGGTCTGATCGATGCTTCTCTGTCTCTGGATCTGTTTTTGATCATCAGTTTATGTTCTTCATTATATTCCACAAATAAGTGAGATCATGTGATATTTATCTTTCTCTGATTGACTTATCTCGCTTAGCATAATGCTCTCCAGGTCCATCCATGCTGTTGTAAATGGTAGGAATTCCTTCCTTTTTACAGCATCATAGTATTCCATTGTGTAGATGTACCAAGGTTTTTTAATCCACTCATCTGCTGATGGGCACTTAGGTTGTCTCCAAATCTTAGTTATGGTAAATTGTGCCGCTATGAGTATAGGGGTGCATATATCTTTTCTGATTGGTGTTTCTAGTTTCTTGGGATATATCCCTAGAAGCGGAATCACTGGGTCAAATGGGAATTCCATTTTCAGTTTTTTGAGGAAACTCCATACTGTTCTCCACAGTGTCTGCATTCCCACCAGCAGTGCATGAGGGTTCCTTTTTCTCCGCATACTCACCAGCACTTGTCATTTCTTGATTTGTTGATGATAGCCAGTCTGACAGGTGTGAGATGGTACCTCATTGTCGTTTTGTTTTGCATCTCTCAGTTGATTAGTGACTTTGAGCATGTTTTTTATATGTCTCTTGGCCTTCTGTATGTCCTCTTTCGAAAAGTGTCTGTTTAGGTCGGTTGCCCATTTTTTTTTATTGGGTTGTTTATCTTCCTTTTGTTAAGTTGCATGAGTTCCCTGTAAATGTTGGAGATTAAACCCTTATCAAAGATAACATTGACAAATATGTTCTCCCATGCAGTGGGCTTTCTTGTTGTTTTGTAGATGGTTTATTTTGCTGTGAAAAAGCTTTTTATTTTGATGTAGTCCTATTTGTTTATTCTCTTTAGTTTCCATTGCTGTAGGAGCTGTATCAGTGAAGATATTGCTTTGGTATATGTCTGAGATTTTTCTGTCTGTGGATTCCTCTAAGATTTCTATGGTTTCCTGTCTTAAGTTTAAGTCCTTTATCCATTTTGAGTTTATTTTTGTGTATGGTATAATTTGGTTGTTGAGTTTCATTTTTTTGCATGTATCTGTCCAATTTTCCCAACACCATTTATTGAAGAGACTGTCTTGATTCAATTGTATGGTCTTGCCTCTTTTGTCAAGTATTAATTGAGCATAGTGGTTTGGGTCAATTTCTGGGTTCTCTATCCTATTACATTGATCTATATGTCTGTTCTTGTGCCAGTACCAGGCATTTTTGAGAACAGTGGCTTTGTAATACAGCTTGATATCTGGTATTGAGATCCCTCCTACTTTGTTCTTCTTTCTCAGAATTGCTGTGGATATTTGGGGTCTTTTTTACTCCAGATAAATTTTTGGAGAGTTTGTTCTAGATCTGTGAAGTATGCCATTGGTATTTTATTTTTTAAAAATATACTTTATGATTTTTACAGAGAGGAAGGGAGGGGGATAGAGAGTTGGAAACATCAATGAGAGATAAACATCAATCAGCTGCCTCCTGCACACCTCCTGCTGAGAATGTGCCCGCAACCAAAGTACATGCCCTTGACCGGAATCGAACCTGGGACCCCGCAGTCTGCAGGCTGACACTCTATCCACTGAGCCAAACTGGTCAGGGCTGCCATTGGTATTTTAATGGGAGTGCATTGAATCTATCGATTGCTTTGGGTAGTATGGACACTTTAATGATGTTGATTCTACCAATCAATGAACATGGTATGTTTTTCCATCTGTTTCTGTCTTCCTCTATCTCTTTTATTCATTGTCCTTTCAGTTTGTGAGTACAAGTCTTTTACCTCTTTAGTTAAGTTTATTCCTAGGTATATTATTTTTTTTTTGGTACAATGGTAAATAAGATTGTTTTTGAAATCTCTTTCTATAAGTTCACTATTGGTATATAAAAATGCCATAGATTTCTGAGTGTGTATTTTGTGTCCTGCTACATTGCCAAATTCACCTATTAAGTCTAATAATTTTTTTATGGAGTCTTTAGGGTTTTCTTTGTACAGTATCATGTCATCTGCAAATAATGACAGTTTTACATCTTCTTTTCCAATTTGGATACCTTTTATTTCTTCTTGTCTAATTGCTATGGCTAGTACTTCTAGTACTATGTCAAACACGAGTGTTGAAAGTGGGCATCCCTGTCTTATTCTATTCTTGGGTAAAATGGTTTTAGTTTTTGCCCATTAAGTATGATGTTGGCTGTAGGTTTGTTATATAAGGCTTTTATTATGTTGAGGTATGATCCCTCTATTCCCTCTTTGCTGAGGGTTTTTATCAAGAAAGGGTGTTGGATTTTGTCAAACATCTACTGCTTTTTTATTTAAAATTTATTTTATAAAATTTGTCCATTTTTTAAATTAAAACTTAAAGAGAATGCTTCTTCTTTTTAAAAGGTTTGAACTTAAGTAGTTTAATGAATTCATACTGATGTTGAACATATGTAATATGTAATCTTTAAAAACAGAATTCACATTGGTGTCGAAGATCATGTTATTGTAACTTGCAATGTTTGTAAGTAAGATAGAGTTTTAATTGACAAAGCACTTCAGACTCTGATTTAAGTTTCAAAATTATTAGGTTGGCTCAATAGCCACAGCACCAAATGAACAAATTTTTAGGTTACTATATATTATGAACCTAAGATTTTCTGGTTTATAAAATATCAAAAACAATAAAAGTTCAAACTGAGACTAGGACAGGAGAACTTTTAAACTCCATTTCTGTATACAATAAAAACTTTGTTGTTTCTATAGACCACAAATTGTAGAAAAATTACCCCCAAAATTTCTTCCTACATGAAATATGATATAGTTGATGGTAGCATGCTTATTAATAATATTGTTTCTAAACTCTCTCCATTTGAGGATGTTTTATAAATAAGCTAAAAGAAGTGAATTTTGATATCTCTAAATGTCACTTTCTAATAAATGTTATCATTTTTCTCATTTTACACTTTATTGAGGTATAATTGATAATAAAAATTACACATATTTAATATATATAGGTATATCTTGATAAGTTTGGACATATACATGCATTGATGATACCATAATCAAAATCAGAGTACTAAACATTCCCATACCATTACCTCCCAAATGTACTTGGGTCCTGTGTCCTTTGGCATGTGTGTGTGTTTTAAAGACACTTAACATGAGATCTATTCTTTTAATATATTTTAAAGTGAATATTACTGTATTGTTAACTATAGATACTATAGGTACTAATACACAGACAAGATGTGGAAACAACCCAAATGTCCATCATCAGATTGTTGGGTAAAGGAAATGTGGCATATACATACAATGGAATACTATTCAGCATTAAAAAAGAAGAAAATTCTGCACTGGCTGGTGTGGCTCAGTTGGAACATCGTCCTGTACACCAAAAAGATTGTGGGTTTGATTCCTGGTCAGGGCACATACATAGGTTGCAGGTTCAATCCCTGTTCAGGACCCATATGGGAGGCTGCCAATCAATGTTTCTCATATCTCTATCTCCCTCTCATTTCCTCTCTCTCTCTCTAAAATCAGTAAAAACATGTCATTGAGTAAGGGTTAAAAAAAGAAGAAAAAAATCCTGCCATTTGAGACAACATGGATGAACCTAGAGGACATTATGTTAAATGAAATAATCCACTCAGTGCAATAAACAAAGCATGATTTCACTTGCATGAAGTATCTAAGAACTCCATGTAACCATACCTCTGTTTCTATTTTGTTTGTTAGCTTATGTTGATGAAATAATCCACTCACAGTGCAATAAACAAAGCATGATTTCACTTGCCTGAAGTATCTAAGAACTCCATGTAACCATACCTTTTAATGAATAACGTAGCCTTCTTTAATCAAAGTCTGTGTGTTCAATTTTCTTAATTAGAAAAAAACAGGTTAATCTCAAGTTATCTTTTATTCATCTTAATATTTGAAAGTAAACTTTGCCAGTAAATTAATACAAAATAGAAGTACACATGTGACACTGCACTGAAGTCTGCCATGGTGTACATGATTTAGAATTCTTCAGAGACTTTAGAATCTCTGGTTCTGAAAACTGCTGCAACCATGCAAGGGGAATAGCCATAGGCTTAAAACTATAGATTAAATTTAAAGATTTAAGAATGATAAAGAATAACAGTATTATCACTATGAATTTTGAATGAACAGTTATTAAAGGAGATGATAATTAATTTGTTTTCCTTGCAATTTGAGATATAGTGGATAGACTATGAATTACATACAAATCATGAATCCATTTTTGGTTTCTTGTATGACCTCTACAAGTTACAGAAAATGGCAGAGGAAACATAAAAAAATGCATTATATATATAAAAAAAGAGTAGTTTGAAAAAAATGCATTATATAAATTTACATTTAAAATTAAATTCCAACAAAGGTGAATTTGATGTATGAAGAGATAAATCTTTTTAGAAAAAATTATCCATAAAAATCAACAGTTCCATATGTACCAAAACTTTCACTTTGAACTAATGTATCAGAAACTTATCCCAATACTGTCAGTCTATAAAATATTCTTAACAATTGTATCTTCAGAATGATAGTTTTAAAATGAATATTATCAAAAAGTTATATCAAACATTTGCCTAGTGTAACTGACATTACTTTCAATAATGTTGATTCAAAATGGAATTGTTAAAAGTATAAATGTTGATGACAAATAAATTAATAGAAAAATAGGTAAAAAAATCATGATGAATCAAGATATATTAACAAAGGGTTACTGTATCATATAAAATTATGACACCAAAGTATCATTTTTTGCAATTTCTAAGTTTACTCATATTACCCCTTCATGTTTTATAAGTGATAAAATATTTTTTAAAATTGATTCATATCTTTGTACCTTTAAGTATATTTTAAGTACCTTTAAGTGCTTTTTGAACAAGGTTCTCCATATTCTCATTTTGCATCATATTCTACAAATTATGTAACCTTCCCCAAATCATTCTTTTATGCCCAGTGTTCTTAATTAAAATAAACAGGTAAGTGTGGTGTTTTCATTTGTATTCATCTTAATATTTAGAAAGGATAATATAGTGCTGTTTCCTTATTGTGCTATCTCTCTCTGTTTTTCCACTGCCTTTGTTCCCCTTAATTATATAACTTTCTTCATGCCTGCTACTATTTTCCAGAGATAAGAGAGCCAATTTCAACTAGATGGTCACCATGTCCCGGACTCTCTGTGTGGAGCTTGTGTTTTGCTGCTACCTCAGTGGGACTGTGTGTTCTCTGATTCACTTGTGTTTAGCTCTTGAGATCCCATCCTTTAAATCAAATGTGATTAACCACTTCTTTTGTGATTTACCCCCAATCTTTAACCTTGCCTGCTATGATGTCTCTGTTAATAAGCTAGGGAGAGATAGAAACAACAATGATGAGAAAGAACCATTGATTGACTTCCTCCTGTACATATCCCATTGGAGATCAGCCCGTATAGGGGCATGTGCCCTGACCTCCTGGTTCATAGGTGGATACTCAACTACTGAGCCACGCTGGCTGGGCCAATTTCTTTCTTTCTTTCTTTTTTTAAGAATAGAACCCTTAGGTTTAAGATCTAAGTCATGATTTCCCAGCTCACCAGATGTTATGCACTTATATGACTGTCCTGAGCAGATTTTAAAATAACTGTTTTTTTTCCCCTCATTGAGATGGTCCTAATGAGCCATCATTCACTATATTTGACACAGCTGGTGAATGAGCAAAAGAAATTGTTACAGAATCCTAAAGCAAACTGCACTCCTCTTTCAGCACCACCTGGGGCCTCTTAATGTATGAAGCAGGAAAAGGAAATATGCAAATTTTGATATCATTTACATATAGCTGATTCCACTGAATAGTTTTCTTGTGTTTCCTAATGTTTTCACAGCAGACACTTATCAATCATTTTTCTTGTCAGTAAGAACCTCATTTCTTTTGTATCCATGTTAAGTGTTGCCTGAAGGTATTGCAATTTTTGAATCCTCTCAAGGTAAGAATTTCCTTGGAAAAGTCTACAAGTCTTGACAGCAAAGAAATCACCATTATGGAAAAGACAAATAGCAATGATCCAGTGTATATAATAAGCAACAGACTACCAGACTTCATTCTTTACTTTAATGGCACTCTTGATTACCATCGGTAGGACATTAAAACGAAGCAGAAACATTACAGCACTGATGCAAAGCTGCAGATCTTTTTCCTCTAGGTATGGGTACCACATTGTCCATGGACTTCAGCCTTGCTTTGTCAGCTGTCATTACGCATGTCTGTCTTTAACAGCCACTAAAATGTAAAGGTCCCTCTTTGAGATCACTCATATCTGCTTTTCTAGCCAATTAGCTACAAAGTTAATAAAAAAAATCTAGAATCTCTCTATTTTTCAAATATATTAGATTATATTATAAACCCCTATTAATTGGAAATAATTTACATAGATAGTGGCTCAAAATAAAAGTGAGAGTCAAGACCTCTTGCTTTCATACTCCTATGTTAACGCACATAATTCCTTTGGATTTATTCTTCTTTATTTTCCTATTGAACCATCATTACAAAGAAATGTTATGATACTAGATAATTTGCTATTTTTATTTAATTTCAAATGTCTATTAAAAATCATTCTGGCTTCTACTACTGTACATATATACTTTTTAATGTAATCAATCTTACAAAATTGTATTTAATGTACAAAAACGGATCTGTCTATAAAGTCTCTTTTATTTCCATTTTCTAATAATTTTACTTGCTTTGATCAGATTTTGTTCACCAAAGTAAAGATTGCTGCAGACACATGCCTCATTCAGGTGAAAGTATCTGTGTAATTCATATCAAAAGGTCAAATAAAAGATGACTCTATTAAAGCAACCCAGTCTTTATTCAAAAGAACTACCAGCCACTGTTACATTTTACAACCTTTCCCATAGCTGGTATGCACTAAATAATGCTTGTGTCCCCTCAAAACTCACATGTTAAAATTCTAACCTTCGATGTATTAGGAGCTATTGGGCAGTAATTAGGACATGAGAATGGAACTCTCATGAATGGGATTAGTGCCCTGATATGAAGGCGTGAGAGAGTTTGTTCTCTGTCTTTGTTCTCTGCCACGTGAGGATATGAGACAATAGCTGTCTGCGAGCTGGAAAGAGAATCCTTTCCAGACACAAGCTAACTGGCACCTTAATCTTAAACTTTCCATCCTCTAGCACTGTCAGAAATAAATGTCTGTTGTTTAAACAACCCATTCTATCGCATTTTGCTAAAACAGCCCACAATGACTAAGACAGTAGTACCTTAGCTGTAAGCAGGAAAGGACAAGGAAGTCACAGAGCTGCCTCCAGAGTTTTTCTTTTTAAAAAATATTTTCTTAATTGATTTCAGAGTGAGAGGAAGGGAGAAGGGCGAGAGATATAAATATTGGTTGGCTGCTTCCTGCACACCCTCTACTGGGGATTGAGCAGCAACAATGGCATGTGCCCTGACCAGGAATCGAACCAACTAAGCCACGCCGGCTGGGCCTTCTCTTCATTCTTAATGCCATTGCCCGTAACAGTACTACAACTAGAATGATTTCATATTCTGTCCTTATGTTTTCATAATGGGTTTCTCAGTACACAGAAGACACAGCATTCATGTATTTAACACATATACTAGTATGTCTAATTACTTACTAGACATGGCTGAGCACTGGGAATAAAGTGGCGAGTGAAGCAAGCATCATCCCTGCTGTCATGGACTCTAATGTCCAGTAGTTGAGAGAGACCAACAAGAACTAAACAAAAATGAAGTGCAAACTGTGAAATACAACTTTCCTGTTTTTCATTTGTTTAAATTCTTACTCTTTGCTTTCTTTGTTTCCAACACATGCACTTTTTACCTTGTTCTATAACCAAATTGAGAAAGCTTACTAAACTACATGCAATATTATTTTCTTTGAACTTGATGTGGTCAATGTAATATCAGTTTACTAGTATATACTGAAATATATACCAAAATGCACTGCACCATTGTATAACCTTGCCCCAATTAAGGCCCTTAACCTAGCAACTCTAAAAGAGAAAGACACAATATTAACCAAAAAATGAGTACCAAACATACAGGGTGGCCCACAAAAATGTATACACACTTTAACAGCTGATAGCTCAATTTTGAAAAGGAAATGTATTTTAATAGACACTGCCTTTATAATTATTCAAAGTGTGTGCATACATTTTTGGGGGGGACACCCTATATTAACTATTGAGAAGTGTCACAGATTTTCCTAGTACCAAGACTTAAAAATTATTTCTCTTTGTGGTTCTTCAGAAAAATGAGCATTTACTCATAGCACACATAAGTAACAGTTACTCACAATATTAATAATAAGCTAAAGTACTAATAAATGTTAATATATTAAACAGAGGCAAGGTTTTCCTCTTTCTCTGCTACTTTCCCTTATGTATATGTAAGCAGGGAAGTTCTGAGATTATGTATTATCTTTGCATTTTAATTCCAAAAGGTTAGTCAACATGGAAAGATTTTACTCTTAATGGTAAATTCAGGAGGCTCTTATCAGGGGAATCTGTGTGATGCTGGCTGATATGTACTATTTGAGTGTAATTGTCACCAACTCCCAACATAAAATGCTTTGGTAAAAGTTATGACTTTCAAGTTATTTTAGTCCATAATATTACATGAGGAACCCAATTGAATTTCAATTTGTTTTATACTTACTAATCTCAAGGGGAACTATTCACCAGCTGGAGGTTGTAGTAGCCCAAGAAATGAATCGCTGATTTGAAATAACTGCCATAGTATTTCTGGGCAGAATAAAATAAATCTTTTAAATGTATACAATGCATTGATTTGTTTATTCACCAGATTGAATAGCTTAAAAATCTTATTAGAGAATTTAATTATCCTATCTAATAAAAGAGTGATATGCAAATTGACCGTCACTCCAACACACAAGAGGGCAGCCCCCATGTGGACACAAGATGGCCTGCAGGGGAGGGCAGTTGGGGGTGATCAGGCCTGCAGGGGAGGGCAGTTAGGGGTGATCAGGCCTGCAGGGGAGGGCAGATAGAGGCAACCAGGCTGGCAAGGGAGGGCAGTTAGGGGTGACCGGGACACCAGAGGAGGACAGTTGGGAGGGACAAGGCCTGCAGGGGAGGGCAGTTAGGCGTTGATCAGGCTGGCAGGGGAGTGGTTAAGGGAAATCAGGCAGGTAAGTGGTTGAGAGCCAGCAGTCCTGGATTGTGAGAGGGATATCTGACTTCCCATTTAACAGACAGTCAGACATCCCTCGAGGGGTCCCAGATTGGAGAGAGTGCAGGCTGGGCTGAGGGACACCCCCTCCCCCGTGCATGAATTTCATGCACCGGGCCTCTAATCTCTGTAATAAAAATTATCTTAAAATGTTTAATAACAGATTTCTTGGCTATATTATAGCACTGAAAATACATAGAAATAATGTTTTAAGAAATCTGCATACATAAAGTATATACAATATACAGAATGTAGGTAGGAACATGTATTTAATTGATGCTAAACAGACACAAATAATTTTTCACTTAAATTAGCACCTGTGAGTGATTGAAAGCTATGCCCTTAGAACCCTGCATGTTTTCCATGAGTAGGGGGAGCCTGGCTGTGTATATAATGATGTTCTTCAACACAGGTAAAATGATCAGAGGAATATCTCTTTAAGACCTCTCCCACCACATAAAATACTCATTCATACATCAACTCAGGCAGTTTCATGAGGAGAGGCCCATTTTGAAAGAGGGTCAAGGTTTCAGATTATAAAGTTGAAAGGCTCACATGCTTCACTTTTCCTTTGCAATCCTACCTTATTAATGCAAAATTCTGCACAAGGAGCAGTAGTAATTAGAATCTGCTCTGGACCACCACCAAGGTTTTCTATCAAATTTCTTTCCTGTTTACATTTGAGTTACTCAGAAGTTATCTGTGTATTCTTTGGACATATAGGACCTATTTTTTTAAACTCCCTCTGTACAAAGAATGTAACCTTAGCTGACTGAATTCTGGACTATATCATTATATTTCTCTTTCACTGAGAAATCTCAGAGTAAAGAGTGAAAGTAATTCATCATAATAGACTTTTCCTCCCAGTTCAGAACAAAAACCAAACAAATACACTTCTTCTTTAAAAGGCTTTATTACCTAAGGTTGAATACAGACTGCCTAATTAACTTTAGTTCAGTCAAACATAAGTTTTATCTATAAAGTATCCTCTAATAAAAAAATTATGAGGTTTTTTTTTAATATAATTTACTTCCACTTATTTTTGAAGTTTTATTTGGATAATTAATTGAAGAATCATTAATTGGAAAATAGAGCAATTGGATGTTATTGATTGAGAACTACAAGTACTTCTAGGAAGTTAATTGACTACTGTTTTCTTGTGCTGATAAAGTAGACAGGTTTGTTAATTATTTTATCTACGAAATTAAATTTTAGTCTTCTAAACAACTTATGTTTCTTGGTAGATATTCTTGGGCAATTTATGTTGTTGTTTCTTCCAGTGATTTTTATTATTTTTTAAATTTACAAGAAAGAGGATCATTACTTCTGAAAGGAAATTAATATAGTTTTCTTATCTGTGTATATCTTTCTTATGTCTAAATATAAGCCTTATTGTATCAGCAGAACTAAAAGTCTTTCAGTTATGATTTTGGGATAAGAGTTCTTTAATAATTGATGCAATTTGGGGGATCATCTAATTCTGTTATTTCTCATCACAGAGAAATAATTTGTTCTCTGAACAAATATAGAGAAGTAATCTGGTCAAGTCACGGAGTTCATAACTCAATAAGCATAAGAAATTTGAGTCTTATGTCTAGTGTTTACTGTCTTATTCTCCATGCATTCAGAATTGACTAGTGGTATAATAATCAGAAAATTTGCATGGTATTTTATCTGTGCTTCGGAAATCTTCTTAAAGATTAATTAGAAGAGTGTTTAGTTCTTTATTGCCTTTATGAAAAACTTATACAATGTTCTAATATATACATTGTATATGTACCTGGTTAAAATATTTTCTATTTAAATATTCATGAAAAAAATTTTAAAATTTTCAAATTTGGAAAATGTAATAGCACATAATTTGAGGATATGGGAGAACCACCATTTTTAGCAAAAAACACATCTATAGTGACAGGCACTGGTGACTCCATTGAGTTGCATAATTAGGTACAACTCATTGTAAAGCTTTATTTTACAAAATGTAAAATAAAGGCCCGGTGCACAAAATTCGTGCATGTGGGGGGAAGAGGGGATCCCTCAGCCCAGACTGCACCCTCTCCAATCTGGGACCCCTTGAGGGATGTCCGACGGCCGGTTTAGGTCCAATCTCTGGGATTGGGCCTAAACTGGCAGTCAGACATCCCTCTCACAATCCTGGACCGCTGGCTCCTAATCACTCACCTGCCTGCTTGCCTGGTCACCCCCAACTGTCCCCCTCTGCTGGCCTGGTCATTCCTCACTAACCCCCCTGCTGACCTGGTCCCCCCACACAGCCTGCTGTTCAGTCATTTGGTTGACCCTCACTAATCCCCCTGCCAGCCTGGTCATAGGCAGCCATCTTGTGAGGGCATGAGGATTAATTTTCATATTACTTCTTTATTATATAGGATAACAATTTTCCTCACCTGGCTGATTCACCTTGTGTTTTCATCACTTAATCATAGTTAGGTTTGCTTGCGTCACTTCTCACCAATTTGTTATTCTTTCAATAGATTTAACTCTAACTTTTTGGTGTGTTTTGGTTCAAATTTTAAAGTCACTGCCATGTTTTCCCTATAATCTAAAGGGAGTAAAATGTATATTCAGGAAAGAGTTTTCAGTACTCCTTGCAAATACAAAGTGGCAATGAATTTCACAAAGATGTAAACACATTATTACAAGATAAAAAGAAAAGTTTACATGACTTGTGTTAGCAATAGATACTATACTACTTGTGGACATTAATTTCCATTTCCTCAGAGACCTTGTTGTCTGTCACAACGGTGTTTTTGATCTAGAAAATGAAATTACCAGCAAGCACTACACATTTTCATTTCTTAAAGTAAGTTCCATCTTAGTTGCTAGACTACTTTCTCTTACTTGTTTATCTTAGGAGTGCAGGTGGTATTTATAGGTCCTTTCCAAATGCCTGTCAACACACACACACATTATTAAAACCATGAATTTTTCTTGGGATCATTTAAGGAACAATCTTGTGAGGCACATTTAAGTATACTACTTAAAGGACTAGGAAGCAATAACCATCAACGACAAACTTGTACTCCAAGGACCTCTTTTTGAAATAAGTACATGATACTTGTCCCTTCTTTAGAGGAAATGCTATGAAAACATTTTTTAATTATAAATGATCTATGATATGTATGTTCATTTAATGTAACAATGTGTATGATTTTTAAAAGCTCCCTTTTTCTTAGCCTTGTTTCAAGCCAAAGTTTTTCTGTTTTCCCTCATTTTATAAGTGTATAAAGAAAAAATAGACTCATGTTTATTAATGTTCAACAGATTCATCCACAGCTTGTTCAGATTGTATCAGTTTCTTTACATTTAATGATTTTTATAGCAGCTAATGGGTTAATAAAAACTACAGACTTTTAGAACACTGTTCCAACCAGATTATCAAAACATCTTGAAGAGGGCACTGAAAAAATGCCTTTCTAATGTGACCAATGAGTACATATGATGAGGAAAGTTTATGACCACTTGGATCTATTCTTATATATATTATACTATTAATATTAATAGTCAGGTATTAGTTTTGTACTGGAGTTCAATAACTTGATTCCATAATGATTTTAGCTCTTCACAAAAATAGTAGGAAGAAAAGAGAGCTTGGAGAAATTAAGTAACTTGTTTAAGTGTACACAGCTCTTGAGAGAAAAATCTAGGAATTCCCCCCCCAACACACACACCCCCAATTTCAAGTCCAGAGCTTCCAGGTAAATTGTATGACAATAAGAAGAAAGTGTAAAAATGCATTTTATTTTTCCTTGAATCTTTACATCTTGTCTCTTTCAAAGACTAAATGAACATTTTATGTAAGGTAAAATTTGCCTTAAATTTTGAGTTTAATAATCTAGATTTATGAGACTATAATTTTGAACTAGAAGACCCAAGTATTAAAGGGGTTTCAAAAGATGTTAATTTAAAAATGTCAATTTAAAAAAAAGATATAAGGAATTACTGAATAGGGACGGGCATTGCAATGAGACCAAATTTAGTTGAGGTCACATTCCATTGATTTTTATGCCCTCGTTTCCATTGTCCCAGCATATTGTCACTGTGTGTGTGTATATTTCAATAAATAAAAATCTTGTTGGAATCCTTTCTATTTTCTTAGATAGGGCTCTAGTAGGTCAATACTCAAAAGTTATAAGTTCAAAAATTATTTCAATTAAACTAGAAAAAATTAAATATTAATAAGACTTTAATAATTTAAAGAATAAAAGTAATACAATTTTGAAAATTAATAAGATATAATTTCACTTTACCAGGGGAAGAGATAAATCAGTTATCTTGATTTTATTTACCAAATCCTTTATTTGAACATTGACTCCTCTGCTGAAAGGTATGGCTCCCTTCAACTTTCCTTATAAACAGGTTCCTCATAAACAAGTATATATGAAACAGGAAGAGTAGAATAACTAAAATCCCTCAGAAGAAAGTTTAATTATACCTTTCACATATATTTATAATTTATCTAATTCTTTTTCCAAAATTAATCTTTCACCTCTAGTATTGATTTCTCTGTGCTTCTTGGGTCGAAGCTACACATAAAAACATAATCTAAGTAAATTGCTTAATGCACCACTTGAGTATAAGTTGACAAATTTGGCAGGTCTGTGATTTTGGTAATCATTCTACTCTGACATTTAGTCAAACTGATCATCTAGTTCTTTTCTGATAAGATGCTGTAAGACCAATGACTGATATATCTGGGTCTATGTTAAGAATGCTGCTTTAATTTTAGTCAAGAATTAAAGTTGGAATAGTACCAAAATGTTTGGGTTGCCAAGTTGTAGCTACATATTAAAATTTCAATGCTAATTTTACCCATAAAACATTGTCCAAAAGAAACAAATTAATGTTACAAAAGAAAATATTAGAGACATATTTTTAAAAATGTAGGGTTGAAGACTTATCTATGACTTTTAAATTATTTGAAACATTGTATTGAAATGTGAAGGCCAGCCCCATTGTATTAAAATGTATGGCTCAGTGACTGAGCATTAGCCTATGAACTAGGAGGTCACAGTTTGATTCCAGGTCAGGGCACATGCCCGGGTTACAGGCCCAATCCCCAGTGTGGGGCATGCAGGAGGCAGCCAATCAATGACTGTCTCATCACTGATGTTTCTATGGCTCTCTCCTTCTTCCTTCCTCTCTGAAACCAAAAAAAAATATTTTTTAAAAATGTGAAGGCTATGTATCTTTGAAGGTCATTTTCTTTAACAATTTAATTAATGACTTTGTCCTCCATTAGACTGCTCCATTACAATGGTAATTATGTGAATTTCTGCTCCTTATTCTAGCTTCAGTATCTAATAGATTTCTCAGCACATAGTAGCCATTCAATAATATTATTAAAGTATTAAATGAATCTTTGAGAAGTCAACATTTTAATTTTGTCTATATTGTCTATCTATGGTGGAAGATTACATCTCTTACTCTCATTAAATTGGTTAAATTTATCTGTTATTGGCTACAAAATGAAACACTGAAAAAGAGAGAGGAAGGACAAAAGATAAAAGAAATAAAAAAATTCAGAAATGTAAATTTATTATACAGTAACAATTTAAAATATTTGTTTTATTGAGGGAAACTATTGTCTTCGGGTAGGAAAGGCATGGCATTAACTTAAATACTAACATTTTAATAAAATCAAAATTACTTTGAAGTCTAACAGAATCTTAACCAAATAGGCTTAAAAATCTAAAATTAATCATTTAATACACTTGCAGTTAAACTGAGAGATATCCATAGAGAGATGAGAGAGAAAACAGTCTTAACTGGCATTTTCCTGTGCCCTCTCTTTCACGTGCCCCAATACATAGCTGCCTTGCCCTTTCTCTTCTCATTACCCTCATTATCCCAACTATAATGTCTTCTTTTTCCGGTGTGTAGGAACAATTAAAAAACAAAGCGGAAAATCATGGCTTCCTGCTCTATTGTCTTCTACACAGTGCTGGCTTCATCATTGATTTCTTCAATACATTCCCCTCCATTTATCGTACCCAAATCTTTGTAAATTATTGTCCAGGATAGGCTGAAATTAAGTAAAACTCTGATATTTAGTTTTTATTTCTCTAAAAAAAAGAATAAAAAAATCTTTGGAGGTAGCTTGTATGTTTTCTAAAGAAATATTTTCCTTTACTTAGGATATATTTAAAAACTCTTAAAGAAATAGCTACTTGGGAGAAAAAAATAAAAAGTTATAAGGGCACCTTTACCAGGGCTAGTCATGGGCAGGGGAAATAAGAGGTAGAAATAACAGCTGGTGGCAGCAGAAAGGCAATAAAAAATTCAGTCACAAACACACTGAGCAACAGTATGTTCTGGTGATACAAAAGATAAGATTTTTGCTGCCCTTGAAGGCTCATGCTTATGGGAAAATGCAGATAAAAGATCAGGCAGATCAAAGATTCAGGACCAAACTAAGATGCATCCTTAGCCTAAATGGATTACAAGAGTCAGTTCTTAAATCCTAGACTCTATGAGCTAAGGGATGGAGAATTGCAACCTCTTTTGCCAGCAGGTGGAGGCAGTGAGAAAAGCTTGGAATTGTCAGGTTCTATGACTAAAGAGATAGGTACCAACCATAACTGTTGGGGGGGGGGGGGGGGGATATTTTATAGAATCATTCCTTTAGCTAGATTTTTAGTATTAAACATTATTAGAGGAGAAAATATCTCAATTATACCTTGGTTAATAGATTTTGCCAGCTTACCTAGAAATCTAATAGCTATATTTAGCAATATTAATATGAGAAAATGCATTGAAACAAATTTGGAGAATAGTTTTTTTCATACCCCACACATTTTGCTGCAGTCTCTATGTGATGAGAAATTTCTTTAATTTCATTATTAGATCATATATTTTTTAAAAATATTTTTTATTGGTTTCAGAGAGATAGAAACATCAATGATGAGAGAGAATCATTGATCAGCTGCCTCTTGCACGACCCCAACTGGAGATGCAGCCGGCAACCCGGGCATGTGCCTTTGACCAGAATCAAACCTGGGACCCTTCAGTTCTCAGGCCGATGCTCTATCCAATTAGCCAAACCAGCTAGGGCTGGATCATATCTTTACCCTAGCATAACTATGCATATATCTTTTAGAGTGAAATAAAGTTTTTTTTCAGCAAGTTCATTTAGAAGCTAACCCTTAAAAAAGCTTAAAATATAACAAAAAGTACACGATTCTTCTCTATAGAAAAGATAAAATTTATGGTGTCCTTAGGTGGGATGAGGAAGAAAAACTTTAGGGTTGAACCAAGTGAATTAGGAAAAAAGGAAAAAAAATCTGTACTAGAAACTTACATGTGATCAAATGTATGCAAACATGTAAGTTACATATCTGAACATTTTATTAAGGAGTCAAATTGTATTAAAAAGTGTCTTAAAAGGATACAATCATATCTCAAGCACTTGGATTTAAAAAGGGGTAATTAACAACCCTCTTTTAGTCCTTGAAAGTGTCCTCTTTATCTAGAATATATCTGGAATAAAAATTTTTTGCACTGTACATTGTATCATACCCCTATGTTATATTTAAATAGAGATAGTTAATTTCTTTCAACATTTATCAGATAAATGTTGAGTGTTTACTATAATACAAGGATTTAAAATGGAAGAAAACATTTCAAAGTCTTTGCTCTTGTGAAGCTCATATTCCAGTGCCAGAGAGAAGAATATAAACAAAAATAAAAAAGTTAAACATATAACATGTTATCTAGGGATACATTTTACAGATAAAAATAAATTAGGGAAAGTGGTAGAGAATACTAGGGGCTCTGCAATTTAATACAGGGTGAAAGAGGCAAAATGCGTGTTACTGCTCATACTTAAGACTGGTATCATTAGCTTGTTGCTCCCGGGCAAGTCAAATTAGCTCAGGAGTTCCTACAGTAAGAAGTTTGCCTCGAGTGTATCTGACTTATGTTTGGACCCTGTTTGATTCAATATTAATTTATTCTTAAGCAATAATGTGGCATAAAGTATTCAGCCTAAGCAACACAAAACTGCACATGTATTTTTCTTCATTCTATTTTCCTTTAAGAGCACATGTGAGCGTAGCTTCTGTAAAACACCAGATGGAAAGGAAACAACAGCTCGGCACCACCATGTGATCGCCATGCGGTCGTTTCTCCGCGCACACAGAAACTGGAAATTTCCAGGCCTCAGATGTAGTCACATGTGTCCTCTGCTGACGACCGCAGATTTGCCTTCAAATGAACCACAGGAATGTTTATTTCCTAATAATCAGCAGCAGGATCTCTGTCATGGGCTGTTTTGTTTTACATATGGGCCAGCGTATTGGTCCAAATTCCAGCCCTAGCCGCGGGTCACTTTC
>NW_006298312.1:3958850-3968045 GCF_000327345.1 Myotis davidii
TTATCTCTCTAACTCTTGTCAAGGGCTATGAATAAAAATAATCTTCAAGAGTCTTGAGAAAATTATGACAATCCCGGATTTATTTACATAGATAATAATTTTAATGGTTTGGCCCAACTTCCTTATGATGCACATTGTCACATTATGACACCATCTGAAGTGATATACCTTTTAGTGAAAAATGACGGAAGAACCTCCTCCAACTAATCAACTGAAAGTTAGTCAGACAGACTTAGGGAAAGTTTCCATTTAGAGATTCGTACAATCTGCTATTAATATAACTCCAGAGGAATAAATCTTCCCTTAACGCTTCAAAAATATGTATTATTGCATAAAAATTAGTAATAATTATAATAATTAACATTTATCCAATTCTAAATAATTATATACAACTATAAAATGAAAATATGTGAAATTAATCAACCCCAGAGAAAGGAAGAGAATGAAAGCTGGACAAGGGTGGCGGCTTTTCCAAGTAGTTCAGTTTGAACAAAGCCTCACACTCAAGCGATGTGAGGTAAAAGCTTGACTAATAGATAAAAAAAAACAGTACCTGCCCAGTCAAATAAATCTATGTAGATGTCAGGGTCATGCCCTCGTGATTTAAATGATCATCTTTTCTATGGAAACAATAATTATCAAAGAAATTGAATAATTTAAAAAGCATAATTTAGTTCATCATCAAATGCTTGTGAAATAAGGCATAAGTCTAAGTAATAATTTAATTTCCAGATCCTAAGCAGGAGGTATTTAAATGGAAAATCATTTTACATTGGTGTTATTTTTATACTTTGAGTTTGTCTTCATTTACTCAACAAGCATCTTCACATATATGAGCTTACATGTTTTTGACATAATAATTAGATTAGGTGTTGCTTTCTTCATGGCTCCTAATTTTTTTTAACAGATAACAATTGAGAAAAAAGTTGTGTACAGACTTATAAATGATGGATCAAGAACTCTATCAAAAGTTCTCCACTCCTGCCCTGAAAATAATCTGTTTTCATTTATAGTGCTACATTATATTGGCTATAAAAAAGATTTTCCTTTTGAGTAAATCAGAGAAATGGTTGCACACATCTCGAATTTGGCATCGGTGATTTTGGAAACACATATTATGGGTGTCCACTTCCCCTTCTTCCACATCATAGGGTTGCCAGTTAATCCATTCTTCTCTCTCAAACACATGGAAGAGAGGGCTCTGTTCTTAAATGCCCGCTGCTCCTAGCATGGCATCTGCTCCACCCCTCTATCATGGGAATAGAATCAATGCCAGCTAGAAAAACTCTCTACCTTTCTAAACTGTATATAGTAGAGTATATATTTCTAAGAATTATTTATATTACTAAAGAACTTAGGTAACCCTAAATATACAGAGAAATTTAAATTAATGGTTCTTCACACCACCATATGTACAGCGGGAATAAAACATGCTGTTCTCAAACAAATGTAAGAGAATAACTAAATTGATTAAGACTAACTAAAACTCCCGCTAGAACTAAATTACGTGGGGGTATCTGTTGATTCATATATATATAATTTTTTTCTAAACTTAAATGTAAAATTGTTAATGTTCATTAGTAAAAATCACAAAATCACTAAATATAGGGTCTTAGCATGTAAATCATTATTATTTCACAATGATTTTTTCAGAACATAGCAATTGACATTTATATAATGAACTAGACTTTATGTGTATTAATTTTTTTTACTATGTTCCTTACCTATAAATTCTATGTATCTTCTTAAGTATAGGTGCTTTAAAATTATAATTTAGTATTTATTTTATATTAATTTATTGAATTAGACCTGTTGGCATTGTTCATTTGTCTTATTTGGGATGACTTATGTGATTTAATGGTGTTAACGTTCTACTAAAAGCATAAAAACAGCTCAAATGATAAAATAATGCTTTTAAAACATATCCTTTATATAAGTAAGACATACATGTAATTTTTATAATATATATTTATTTTATAGGTGTTTTATCCCGTGTTTTCTCCATGAGATAAAATAATTTAAATTAAATAATAAAGTATATCAAAATGCCCAGCAATATGTGATACCTGCTGCCATTATTCCATGGGAGAGATGAATGAGCCCTCATGTCCTTTTAGGGAGACAATGCACACAATTCTACTCACCCCTTCATGGTGAAGTAGTCATCTCACTATCAGGAGCATGCTGATGTGACATCTCAGAAAAGAAGCCTGGATAAAATAACTACAAAGGTGCCAGGAGCCGGTCCATCCCTGCTGTTTCAAGGGACCTGGCATATATGGCATACTGTTCTTCATATATTTGCTCACCTTCTTGGCACTATGTGTTTTAACCAAGGTCACCTCTCCGAGAAAGGTTGTTTCCCCAGGTAGAGATTTTCCCCTGAAGTTAGGGAGGGAATAAAACCCCTTCACTAAGTGCCAGGCAGGTAGTTAATCTCTTTAACTACGAACAATCATGCTTAAGCTACATAATCTTTACTCCCTGGAATGGAGATAAGAACCTCCCTAACCTTTGGAGAGAGAACATGGCTACAGAACCTGGCTGGAGAACCTGGAGAACGTGGCTGGAGAACCTAGCAAGAGAACATGGACACAGAACTTGGCTGGAGATTGTGGCTAGAGATCCTGGCAAGGCTGGTGATCAACTGAACGCTGTCTCCGTGTCATTCCTTCTTCGCCGACTCCGTCCACACCTTTGGGGACCCCTGGACCTGCTGGGGCTGGACCCCAGCACAAAGGTATAAAAACTATACTGAAAAATTTTACAGTGAGTCAGTTATGAGTAGTTTTTGTTGTTTATCGTCATTGTTTAATTAACTGTAGATAAAATGTGACAACCTGTTATCGACAGTGGATATGTCTATTGGACATCGATTGAAGTGAAAGGTTCCATGTTATTTATTAAAAATTTGCTCAACAATATTTTAACTCAGTATTTCAAATTCAACTCTTAAAAATAAAAAGAAAAATGAGTGACTACTCTGTTCTTGAAGGCCTTTCAGTGTAACCAGGAAACTAGGACGCCTGTGCATAAGATTGATTTGATCTTCAGGTCCTCTGGCTCTAACTGGTAATTTTATTTTCCTGGCACTTGTCTGTTTAGAGTTAGACTCAAGACATGTACATTGGTTTACTGTGTCTGCACTTTAGATGGACATCTGCGCTTATAGCGGAGCATGGTTTTTCTGTGTGCTTGCTATTGATGTCAGTACCATACCCACTGTTTTGCTTTTTTAAGATGTGTCTCCTGTGTCTTAGACAATTTCAAGTATAGAATTTCCAAGCCTCATACAACTCATCAACAAATGTAGATGTCCCAAAGTTTTACAAAACTGCTGAAACTCTCTTTAATGCAAGTTAAAGCCAGCACTTTTTGCAAAGGCAGCTGTTTTCTGATGTTATGCAGTTACGCAAGAATATAATTAGCATTTTTAATGTGTGTCTAAATTTCAACCCTATTCCAACTACTGATAGATCCATCATAAATATGAAATAGAAGTAAAAACAGCTTTGCATATTGCTTATGTACCATATGCAAACTAGGTATTCATATTTCGGACACATAGTCCATAATATTCTTAGATCCATCTATAACTAAAAGATCTGAAAGGATTGTAGAGATAGAATGCTTACTTATCACACACAGTAGTGACAGCTTTCTACACTGTGGACTAAATCCTAAGTGTAATTTAGCTTCCCTTGCCTCAATCACCAATGATACAGGAATTTACAGCAAGAGTGGTCAAGATTTGATTTCTGTATATTCCAAATTTTAAAGCTTAAAAATCATATTTTCAAAGTACCCATAAATTCCCCAAAAGTCTAAAAATTCTCCTGAAAGTTCTCAATTATTTATCATCAAAATCATTGGGCTCAAGCCCCCCCGCCCCAAATTTAAATCTTAACAGTTAAGATGGTTTAATGGAGATATGAAAAAGTCCCGATCAACAATATTATCAGAATAAAAAAAAGCTATATCAAGTTATATAAAACCATAATTTCAAGATTATAATTTTAATTCATAGACTTGATAAAATTCTAATTACTAATTCTATCAACTAAATAGGAGGTATTCTAAGATTTAAGAATTGAAAATAAAAATATTTAAATTTATATACATGAACCTAGCAATTCCACTTCTGGAAACTTGTCTAAAGAAACTCAAAACACTAATTCAAAAGAATAGGTGCACCCCTATGTTCATAGTGGTATTATTTATAATAGCCAAGATTTGGAAGCAGCCTAAGTGTCCATCAATAGATAAGTGGATAAAAAAGCTCTGGTACACTTGCACAATGGAATACTATGTGGCTATGAAAAAGAAGGAAATCTTACCCTTTGCAACAGCATGAATGAACCTATATAATATGGTTAGTGAAATAAGCCAGTCAGAGAAAGATAAGTATCATATGATCTCACTTATATGTGGACTCTAATTTGGGTTGGGAACAAAGAAAATAGTGACAAATTCATCCGGAGCAGACTGATCCGTTAGGGGTAAGTGAGGAGGGGGATGAGGGATTGAACAAAAGAGAAAAAGCTCATGAACACTAAAAGCAGTGTGGTGATTGCTGGGGGGCCAGAGGGGGGATGGAGTTGACGGAAGGTATGGGGGGGATAAATGGTGATGGATGGAGACTTGACTTGGGTTGGCAAACACACAATACAGTGTACAGATGATGTGTTGTAGAATCTGTGCTCTTGAAATCTGTATAATGCTGGTTAACCAGTGTCATCCCAATAAATTTAATATAAAGAAAAAAAGTTTAAATACATAAAGGAGCATCATTTTCTATATCAAATCTATTCAAATATAGCATTTATTTAAAATATAAAAATTTCTCTTTTTATTATTTTTGTCTTGTGAACATTTGTATATTTTTACATGCAATGTGAAATTCAGTTGATTAATATACCCTCAAAATTTCAATAAACAAAGAGTTCTAAAATTCTAAAATCAGGTAGTATAATAAAAAACTCAAAGTTTGTGGTTGCTTTTACTATTTTGAATGAAAAGATTGTTTATTTAGTTTTGCAGGGAGATACAGTAGTTTAATTCTTTACATTTAAAGATTGACTTAATACTAAAGGACATAACCTCATTCTCTAAACAGAAATTTTGAGTCTCACCCTCAGATATTGATAGTATACGTAATGTTAATTGTAGGAATAAGAAGTTTGTCTGAAGTAAAAGGTTAGGAATGGGGCTTTCTATCTACTAGAGATAGAGGAGGCAGTTCACTATCTACATACACCAATTGGCAGTGACATGGCAATTAAAACAGTGAGCCCTGGGGCAGGGCAGGTACAGGATTCCAAGCAGTGCTGAAGCTCCCCTCAGCGGTCAGGGCGGGTTAGAAGGCATGCCATGCTGTCCACAAAGCAAAAGGAAAGGTTCCCCTCCTTCCCAAGTGCAAAAGGTGAAGTAAACAAGAAGTGAAGTTTGGCCAAAGTGAAGCAATACCTAAGGAAATGTTGGGAGAAAGTGAGATGCCAAAATGAAATTACTTAAAAATGTCTTATTCCAAATCAGAAAATAAAATAACCATAAAATAACCAAGCTCAAGTAAATGAAACTTCTTAAACAGACACATGAAACATTTTCTTTAGTTGCTCTAAGATGTAAGTATCCATATTTTGAAGTTATTTAGCTATTCTGAGCTTACTATTACAGACTCCTAAGAACTCAGCTCTCCTATTAATGAATTCAAAGTGGAGTTTCCTACTACTGTTCTCAAAACTATTAAAAAATATTATAAGAACATGGAATTGGTCCCAATTAGATAGATTTTATCCAAGAATCACTAAAAAATTATATAGCAGTGTGTTATAAATATATTGTTACAAATGTTAATAAATAAAAAATATATGGTAATTTAATTTTATAATTGTAAGTAAAATAGAATTATATGTTTATGGCACCAAACCTGTGATGCTCTGGCCTCTGTTTGAACTATTAGAAATTTTAAATTACTTGAAAAATTATAATGATTTGGGTACAATACATTTCGAATAAAGAAAAATATCAAATGGATTCTTTGCATACTACCAATAGCACATATTTATTTGACTTGAGATAATTATTTGGTAAATTTATTTTGTTGTTTCCTTTTTAAAACCAGATAGTATTAGAATCAAAACATTAGAAAGTTTAATTGCTCACCAAGATACTTCAAGAAGAGAATGTAGAAAAGAGAAGGAAGAGAAATATGATAAAGAGTAGGAAGTAGAAGAAAAGAGCAGAGGAGAAACAATAAAAATATTTTTCCATGGCAGAAACACTGCAACTCAAAGCTAAAATTCTATATTTAGCTTTTAGAGTTTTCATTTTTACTAACATGCTGTCTATGGAAGAATTAACACAATAATTTTTCATATAGTTCTAAAGGAAAAAATCCAAAACTAAGTTTAAGTTATCTAAAAGAAAACTATCCCAGCTCTTCCCTATAAATACAATTCCATTTGTTTCAGTTGAAATAAAAAAATAAAAAAAAGGAGGGGGGTTCTTTTAGTTAATATAGTTTAACTAAGTCAAACTGGGGAAATGATTCAGAGAAAAATAAAATTACTAGAGTTACACAATCGTGTTCTCCAGGAACTTGGACTCTGATGTACAGAAAAAATATGTTTTCATGTGTCTGAGCAAGATTAAGTTGACTAGAAGTTCATTGTAGTTAGGAAGCAATTCAGAAGCCTAGAATGATTTCAATGAGAACCAGGATAATTTACTATGACTACTTTAGCACAAGTCATAAGATATTTTGTTCTCAGCGATCTCTTTCATAAGACAACACTGCGAATGGCAGGCAAGAGTAAATAGATCTGTTTTTCAGATGCTTATATCATTCGTTAATGGAATATAATAACTGAAGATATTTTACCTATAAAAATACATCAAAGCAATGTCATTCTTACATATTTTGACATACCAATTCAAGATAGTAAAATACACAAAATCATAGGAATTAGAAATAGGCATTTATTTACCAATTTTAGAAGTCAACAGTCTGATCCACAGCAATATTAATAGATAAGTAATTCAGTTATCATACTTTTGATCTACATAAATAAAATTTTGAAAGATCAAAACATTCACTAAGTCACAATTTTATACAAAAGCCTCATGGAATCTAAAATGCATTGAATTAACAAGTTGTTATGCAAGTAATAGTAATAGATTTAGTGAAACAAGAAAAAGAGATTTTTTTTTTCATCCTAGAGATAATGGGCACTACTACCTCACAGCTTAAATATAGACCAAGATCTCTAAAAGAAATAGCACTGCACAAGTTAATTCTGTATTTACTCTCACTATAAAAAAAAATTAAACTTCTATATTAGTTAGAACTTTTTGTCAACTTGTAGGCTTTATATACTGGAATAAATATTTAATTTTTGCTTTATAAAAAATAAAAATGAACTAGGTCGGGAGAAAACAATCAGTATGTTCAATTAGATATTATGATTTTGAAGGATTTCTTCTTTCCCATCCCCCACGGTTAACCTTGACTATCCTGCTCCTCTCAAATGATATAGAAATTATTAAATGAATTCCTGCATGCAAATAACTTGTCAAGGATGAAGGGATGATAATAATATTGCAAAAATAACTCAAATAATAGTGTTTATTATTATTTGTAAAAAGACCATTGAAATTCTAATTAAGAAAATGTCAGATATACCTGGGGATGGGATAGAATTCAGTATTTGAATCAAGGAGTTGGCCTCAGGCAGAAACCAGAATAGTTATTTATCTTTTGAGGTAAGAGGTTGATTACAAAATACAGGTAAAGGGGGAAGTACAGGTAAAAGCCTGTTGGATCATATAGAAATTTCCTTTGCTTCTATTTCCTTAATGAAATAAGAAGCAATATAATATGCTTAGTAACAGAGTGGAGAGGACCTTATAGATTCAAGAAGAGTGTAAAAGGTGTGAAATATTCATCTTGGGAAGAGAGAAATGAATTGACTAAAAAAAATGAAGGAGTTCTTGGCTTCATTGGAGGGCATTGGTCATAATTTAAAATGAATAAAGCCAGTTTGGTTGTGTCTTTCTCTTCAATATGCAAGTGAAGAATTTAACAAGAGCTGCATTTTGGCCACATGAGTAGAACAGATTAAATGAAATGTGGCAAACTAGGGCAGGATCTATTTGAGGGAGTGATTATTATGTTGCACCAGAAAATTTCAGTCAAGTAAGGAGAGAATTAAAGACACTCCTGTGAGAGTGTCAGACAATGAGTCTGAATTAGAAATCTGAAAGGTTTGGAATTGACGGCATCTGGTCACCTCATCAGATGAACAGGACAGATAAGAGTGGAATGCTTGATTTGAGATTACCTAAAAAGACTGGGCAGAAGAGATGAAAGATAAAAATAACTGGAGTCAGAGCCCAGGAAACCAGAATGCTAAAGTGCCGGTGAATATCAGTCACAGAGATTTAAAACGCCCTTAGTGCGCATGATGAGGGTGCTTAGGAGGACAGGGTTCTGTGATGCTCCTTTCTTGTGAGGTCGCCACACAGGGACAGGGGAACTGAACCAGAAACTGCAACAGAATGCCTCTTGGTCCTGCGATTCATTTCCCACCTTCCCATCTCTGGAAAAATGCCAATATTCATAGTTGTACTGTCGCAGTCTTCCTAAAATTGCATCAGGTCAATGTCATCAGTGTTCTATATTTCTTTATTACATTAATCCCCACCAGAAACTCAACTGCCAGGCCATCTGTCAACACAGAGATTTTCATCCTTATATGCACACTCCCTAAATTCACCTAATCTTTCTCCTCTCCTGACCCCACATCCTTCTGCTGCAATCTCTGGAACTCATGCCACCCCATCACCAAAATCCTCCAGGGCCATCATCTTCTCCTCTGACTGTTGGGGAACTAAAATACTTTTTTATGGTGAAAACATTGCTTCTGCTGATCTCTGGTTAATGGAAAATTTTTCTTCTCCTACAACCTTCTTCCTTGAGCTCAGGTGGTTTAGATGTCTTCCTTCCTCCTCATTGAGATCTAGACCATTACTTCTTCTTCTCTCTCCCCCAATTTTTTCAGTTTTATGAAACTTATGCCATTCAATCCAACCATCTACCAATAGTTCTTGTTTTGGAAATTCTGGGACTTTTCTGTCATTCTCTTTTTTGTCTTGGGATATTATCAACTGGCACTTGCCCCCAAACTCTCTCTT
>NW_006298312.1:3968059-3981316 GCF_000327345.1 Myotis davidii
TATCCATATCAACCAAAAAAGAGGTGGGAGAACCAAGAAACCCACAGAAAACACTGGAAAAGTAGTCAGATATCCACTCCTAAAAGTCAAGTTTTAATGGTTTTATATTGATTTTTAATAAAAATCAAAACTAACAATTCCTAAAGTTAGTCAAACCTATCCAGAGTTAGAAAAATATAGAAATCTGTCACAGTAATATATTTTTAATATTCAAGCTGGATAATAATAGTGTGAATTAAAACTATTATTCAATATCATGAAGATAATTCATGTGAATTATAAGTATAAAATTCTAAACAACACAGGCAAATACACCCCAAAAATATTTAAAAAATATGTACAGAGGTGGCTAAATATTAGGAACTACATAAATGTCAGCAATAATATTGAATAAAAAGTGAAAGAATAAAACATGAGACTTTGACATTGAAAAAGCATTTGATAACATTCAAAAAACATTCCAGAGTTTTTAAATTGTTTAGCAAGCTTGGAGAATAAAGTGTTCTCTTGATTTTATAAAAAGCGTCTCCCAGAAACCTTCAACAGACATCATGGTGAAGTATTAGAAACAATACCACTCAGGTGAGCAATGAGGTAAGGATGCCATTATCCCTGACTTAACAGTGCAACAGGCAGGAAGGATAAATAAGAGTGACTAATGGGAAAAAATAGACACAAAATAGGAATTATTTAATGATAGTTCCTGCTTAGATAAGAAAAAAATAATTAAATACAAATATTATTTTATTAAAACTGGTTGGAGTGTCAGTAAGTGGCAGAGTTTAAGATCTACATAGAAACAGTAATATTATAAATGATCAATAAAATAAAATATTAGAGAAAATGTTTAATTTATCCTAGGAATAAAAAATATATGAAATACTTATAAATCAACCTAAAAATTTTTAAGCCCTCTATCAAAATCTTGGGAGAGGCTAGTCTAAACAGAGTAAGGGCAAGTCCTTAAGTAGAGGTACTTGAGGTTTGGGCAGAACATCCTTGATATTCCCACTTTAAAACTACTTTGCCTAGTAGTGGCTTTCACTAGATTTTAGCTAATGAGGTATAGTGGTGAATCATGTGGACTCTGGAAACATATGAACTGTGTCCAAATCCTGACTGTACAATATACCAGGCAGGTTTATTAATTTCACTCTCCTGTTACATAATCTCAATTCTTAACAAAAATAATGATAAGAATATCTATCTGTATTATACTATTGTTAGAATAGAGTGAGATGTGACAAATAAATTTCTTAGTGCAACATCTGGTGCAAAGTAATTTTTCAGAATTCCAGAAGCATTTTTATTTCTCACAGAGTAGTACAATATCCTTCTAACTGTTCTCCCTATTGCTCCTCTTGGCTCTCTTTAGTTTATTGCTTAACGCAAAGTGATCCCGTTAAAAATTAAATCAGAAAACAATATTTGACTCAGAATCCTTCAGTTCTTTCCTATTACATGCAGAGTGAAAGCAAAACACTTACTATGGCCTAACTCAGTGGTCGGCAAACTGTGGCTCGCGAGCCACATGCGGCTCTTTGGCCCCTTGAGTGTGGCTCTTCCACAAAATACCGACTTCTGCGCATGGGCCACGAAGTTTCATTCACACTGTACATACATGCCCACACATGGCATTTTGTGGAAGAGCCACACTCAAGGGGCCAAAGAGCCGCATGTGGCTCGTGAGCTGCAGTTTGCCAACCACTGATAAATGACCTTTTACAATTTGGTCCCGTGCTTCCTCTCTTGTCCTATTCCATCCTACTTCTCTCTCAGGAAACTTGAGTTTGTGTTCCTCTGTTTGTGGCTCTCTGCTCTAATTTCACTACCTTACCTCCTTCATCTATTTGTTCAAATGTCATCTTTTTGCAAAAACCTGCATTGATTATCTGATCTACAATTGAAAATCAAATTACAAAACCCTTACTCTGAGCACTCTAAATTCCTATTTTCTTCAAAAATTGTTTTGTCATGGCACTATGTAATAGACACGATCCTATATAATAAAGGCCTAATATGCTAAGTGTTTGGTCAACCACTCGTCCATTCAACCAATCAAAGCATAATATGCTAATGATATGCTAAGGCCACTCAACTGCTCACTATGATGTGCACTGACCACCAGGGGACAGACAGTCGACCAGTTGACCAGTTGTTATGACGTGCACTGACCACGAGGGGGTAGACGCTCCAACCAGTAGGTTAGCTTGCTGCTGGGGTATGGCAGATCGGGACTGAGCAAGATGGGCCAGAAATGCCCTAGAGTCCCCCCGTAGTCCCTCCCCAGCTGGCCAACCTCCCGCATCCCTCCCTGGCCCCGATCATGCACACGTGGGGTCCCTTGGCCTGGCCTGCCCTCTTGCAATCTGGACTGATGGTGCCCCGCTCCACCCTGAGTGCACAAATTTTGTGCACCGGGCCTCTAGTATTTTCCATAAGTATCTATTATTGCCTTTCTTAATAAAAGCTAATCTAAATTGGGACAGGGATGTTCATTCATTTTCCTCTGTCCTCTTCCCAGTACTTAGGACAGTGTCTACCTGGAATAGCATATATATTCACTAAATATTTGTGGCATGACTGTAATTATTATCCAAATATTACCACTAAGAAATGGGCTTCAAGAAATCAGAAACACCAATCAGAAAGGATATATGCACCCCTATGTTCATAGCATCACAATAATCAATCAAGGAACTTGTATGCATACATATATGCATAACCAATGGACATAAGACACTGGGAGATAGGGGAGGCTAGGGGACTGTTAAGGGCGGGGGGCAAAAATGGACACATATGTAATACCCTTTGTAATACTTTAAGCAATAAAAAAAAGAAAAAAAAGAAATGGGCCTATTGAATTTATTTCTATCTGTTAATATTCCAACTCTTAAATATTAAAAGATGTCATGTTTTATTGGCATATTTTTATGGTGACTTTATATTTTCCTCCTTTTAATTTCTAGCATAGAAAAACTACCTTCTAGATGTGATGATCCTTGATTACCCTGAACTATCAAATATCCCAGTAGATCTCACCTAAGCATTTCTTGATATTCATTTCTTTAATATTCTATACTTTAACAAGTCGAAATATTTTTTAAACTATGCCTATATTTCAAATCTCTTTCCCATGAGTTACTGAGAGTCAAATGCCTAGAATACAAAATCAGCCTCAGTACCTACACTGAGCAAGCGAGCCAGCCCATCTCAGTCAGCATTTGGGTTTGTTAAAGGGTTTGTCTGTATCGCTGGGAGTAGGTACCAGATTCTCAACACCTATCATCAGTCAAGCCTCAGGGCACAGCTATGATTTGGAGAGCATAGAAAGTTGTGTAGGCCTGGCTCCAACAGAGGCATTGTGGTGTATAAATAGCATGGAAAATAAGTAAAAATGATGAAGAATTTTTTCAAAATTCTGACCAAAATGATCTGTCAACTTTTGGAAAAATTACAAGATCCAGAAAAAATTGGCTTTATGTTAAAAGTTATTAGTCCTCACCAGATAACATTTTCTGAAGAAAGCCTGAACTAGAGGGGCTCCATGGAGAGTTCAGGATTTACTAGTAAAACATTATACATGGGTGGACATTCACACCAGAAAATGAGCCAATAAAGCAGTTTCCTTGCCTCTTGCTGGCCCTGATTACAACCTAGAACCAAAATCTTCCAGTGCATGGAGATATTCAAAGGTGGTTTTTAGAGTAATGTGCATATAATAATTTATACGTGGTAAAGACTATGGTGTCATATGGGAAACAAAACCTAGATAACACGATTCTTCCCATATATTACTTTATTTTTCCTGATGGAGAACACCTATTAAATTGGCTGAAATTGTTATACAATTTATCTAATTTATAGTTATAATTATTTTAATTGGATTCTCACACCCATTTTCTGATTATCTGTATTATGCATGTTAGGAAATTATTATTAACTCTGGTTCTACTGATGTGCCTAACCACAGTAGTTAACTCAATTCATTTTGCATCAATTAATAATGCTATTTTAACTTAAACATAGGTAAAGTCACCAAATATTTCAAATCCTTAATGTTAGATGAAAATAAATCTTTAGTTACAAATATTTAGAGTAGTTATATATTAGTACTCCCCACACTCAGGGTTTGTTCTTACCCTTAGGTAATAAATATTATCCTTCAAACCATTCCCTAGTTGCATTTTATGCAGATAGTAATCAAAGGAGTTTTATGACAGGACTCTCAGCCTGTAATTATATACCTCAAATGGACTCCTGAGGTTTGACAAATAAATGTATATCATAGAAAACATGGACTTGAGTCCCAAAAAATGTGATGACTGGAGATTACTGGTGCTGCAATCCAGGGTTCACTGAACTAGAGAATCTCAGAAAAGACTTTAGAGAGAAAAAAATTTAGCACTTTTGGTAGCAAAACATTTTTTAATGAAACAATAGTAGGAATCTCAGTGTAATAACCTGACTGCTTTGATTAAAGTGTGAAGATAGATGGAGAAGGCAAAGGGTACAGACCATCACACTCCCTTCCACCCCGCGTGCCGCCGTGCTGCCTTTCATAGCCCCCCTGCACCTTATGGTTCAGTTAAAGATGCTTTAAAAAGTTCTAACTTATTTTAAATTTATTTTTAAATTTATTTATTTTGTTTTTTATTTTTTATTACCTAAATTTTGGAACAAGTAGTCATGGGAATTTGATGTCCTTATTTAAAAGTAAAAAAACAAACAAAAAAATATATAACAAAAAACACACAGAGAGAAACAATGAATCAGCTGACTTCCTTAATATGACATGGGCAATTTTGGGACTGGAATCTAGTTCAGTCACTTTCTCACTACAATAAAAAAAAAAATTAGAAAGCAAACATGGAAGTGCATTACCAACCTGCATACACTTTCATTCAAGCACAATTTTGCCATCTTTAAGAGGTAACATGAACTACTGCCTGGCAGTCTATTTGCGGGTAAGGAAAGGAGAAAAAATGTATTTGTCATCTCCCATTTCTATTGTCACAGGTTTGCTTCATTACCGTTTAAATAGGCGTTCACCCCACCCCAAAACGCACACACTTCCAGGTTACAAACTAGCAAGTGCTAATGTGTCCATGATATCTCATGTCTCAGAAACAATAAGGAAATATTAAAGAGGAAGGCAAAGTGCACATGTTGGTATAAAGTGAGATGCAGTCAAGTTGACCCACACCGAGTCCATAGTTGATGTACTATATGGAATGAGGTAGTGTCCAATGGCCTCAGAGAGAGAGATACCACTAAGAGGTTCTTAGATGTCACTAGGAGGCATCTGATATAATACACAAGTACCATCCACTTCCTTCTGTCTTCTCTGACTTTAGCACTCAAGGGTGGTTTACAAATGGCCTGTAATTTTAGTTCTATTTTTGCAATGGGGTAATTATGGATAGTGAATGTACAAGTAATGATCTCTTTTAGATAGTCCACATCCTGTGATAGTTTGAGCATGAATACTGTTCTGACTTACCTAATAACTATAATATTAAAGAATTATGATGATTTTAATACAAACTTTATTTTTGACAGCTTGCTCTTGAAATCTTATACTCTCTAAAGAACTCTTTTTATATTTGTTAGTAACTTGCATTCCATTAATCTGAAATGTCCTTTTGCCTTTTCCATTCAACAAGATTTTATGTATCCTCAAGTCTCAATTCAAAAGTCACCCTTTCTTTAAAAATGGTATTGTATAGTTGCCTCTTACTCAAGTTTAAGTTATTGAGTCCCTTTGCAGGGCAAAACATTGAGGACAGCCAAAATTACCTATGAAATTAATTTATATCACCCACTAGAAATAATTTTACATATACATAGTTTGTTTATACAAACCTATATAAAATTCTCTAACTTTTGGCTTGTCAGCATTTCCTATGTGGTTCCAAATTTAAGAAAGCCTTAAAATAATTTGCCCATTTATTTGGTCAATTTTTCTCTTAACTTTCATGCTTACTTGCAATTATTTATTTTTCTTTTTTTAAATCTTTAATTTCTTTATTGGTTAAGGTATTGCAAATGTGCCCTCATCCCCCCATTAATCCCCAACCTCCCCCGCCCCACACATACACTCATGTTCTCATCCCCCTGTTGCTTTGCTGATCTGCTTATTCTTATTCACACCACTGCGTTGGAATTTCATTAGCCATTTTTAGTTTTTTTAGGAAATTCCATACTGTTCTCCACAGTGGCTGCACCAGTCTGCATTCCCACCAGCAGTGCAGAAGGATTCCTTTTTCTCCACATCTTCTCCAACACTTGTTGTTTGTTGAGCAATTATTATTTTTTAATAAATAGGATTAAATTAGATATGTGGCTCACCTTGACTGAGCTTCTAAAAAAGATTAACCATCTCTCCTGTGCCCTTTGACTTCACCCTCTTTATGCTATTGTCAGGCAGTTTTTCATATTTGTCATTTCTGTTTGGGGAGATGTGACACTGAGGCATTCTCTAAAGCTGTCTCCCATTTGGATATATGCTTTGTCCCTTTAGAGAGGCACAAGCATTATAACTAAAAATAGAAATTAAAATATAATCTAATAGTATGGTATTAGGAACAATGGCATGAAATAAACAACAAATAAATGAAAGGGTTTTATTGTTTTGTTTTTTTGTAATTTGCTAAGTAAAAGTCTGTTTCCTTGATTTGCCCTTTCAGTTGCCGACAAATATTTGTTCCTAGACCTTAAATGGTGGTCATGGTGGTAGGGGAGCCCTGCACGGTGAGACCTGATTTGACAAAATGGCCATCCTCGAAAGGCTCTTCCGCCATGTTTCTCTATGGTCCCAACACTGGGGAGTGAGCTCCACGGGAACAGAGTCTCTCTCATCTTCATATCCAATGTCCAACACAACTTAGTGGATAATAGCGCTCAATAAATGTTTAACGAAATGATGACAAACACCTTTTAAGTTATGCATGTTTCTACATGAAATCTTATCAATTCTTATAATTCTTTCAAAATATGTAAGATTAAACTCCATTAACTGGCAATGGGATTATTTGTGCTTATTTCATATTTGTAATATTATAAAACAGAATTATTCTTATTTAAACTTCATTTCTAATAAGAAGGTTTTTGTCTTTCATGAAAACACAGTGAAGTTGTGCCACTTAAGTGATTCATAATATTGTTTATACTCATACTAAGCAAGAAGACATAATTAAACCCCCTAGTGTGCTCACACAGAGGCTTGATAAATGTTTATTAATTATTATGGATGTGCTATAGATAACAAAGACAATACATAATGGGTCACTTAAAGTCAGCCAGTGTCTAGTTCAAGAATTGGATTTTTCTCATTGCCTTGTTCTGTAGTCACAATATAGCTTCAACTTGAATAATTAAATTGAGGATTCTCTTATGAAAATTTTCTAATGAAATCTTGAAAGAGAACATTGTTGAACAACATGTTCCAGCACAAATTCTATACCAACTATTTTTAACAATCTTGGGAAAACATTGGCTTAATAACAGCTTCTCCTTGGACATCAGAACTTAATTAGGCAATCTTGTATTGTATACCAGATAAAATGGATAGTTAGCAACCTTAGATCATATGGCATGAAATAAATCATGCTACAAGACTTCTTCCATTTACTGTCTTCCACAGTGTGGTGCTTAATTGGTTTGAGATAAATGATTTCCATCATATGCCTCTGTTGAGGATAAAAACCAGAAAATGACACTATTAATATACTGAAGTCGCCTCATTATTCAGGAAGATTAGACTAAAGAACTGAGATAACAGGTCTGTAGATTGTTTTCCCAGCATATTAGATGGCTTTGCTAATGACTGCAGAGTTTAGAATCATTTATATAAGTCACAAACTGTGAACATGATAGTAGTGTTAAGTGAATAGGAATATGTTTCAATAATATTTTAAGATTTCTTACATGCTTTTCCTCTTGTGAGCTCATGAAGTAATAAATTTGATGTGGTAGACTATGGAACTAGAGTAAGAGAAAAATATATAAGAAATTTTAATGAAGATTTTAATTCAGCCATTTATACTTACATGTATTACGGAGCAAATTATATGTGTGGTAATCTTTCATGGTTCTAGGCAATTATTTCAGGAAAAGCAATTAAGTTTCCATTTAACTAGTTCTAATATGGCTGATAAATGCTTTATGAAATAAGTAATCTAATGGATGATGATAATATTTTTGTTTGGGATCATGTAAGCAGAGAAGGCCATTCTCCTTCCTGTGAGCAGAATGCCGGGTTAATGTCCTTTTACAGATATGAGTGTTCCTAACAGGGACATAACAAATTGATAATGGAAACTAATTAAGACTATGAACCCAACACCATTTCAAGTATCATGTTTAAGAGTTATTAATCCTCAAAATTCTTCATTACAGACAGAGCAGTTTAGAGTTTCTATAAATATCTTGAGTTTCCAGTATAATAGAAGCACAATAATAAGTTTCTTTCAATTTCATACATGGGTGGAAAAGTGAACAGTAAACAAATACAAAAAATAACTATAAATAAATAAATATAACTACCTTCTTTTCCAAGAAAGAGCTTGATAGATTTTGAAAAATAATATAATCATATTCTAAATTTTTTTATTTATATCAAAACTGTGTGTTTTTGCTAATTTTATTTTTTGTTACATGGAAATACTTTTTGCTTAGCATGCCACAGGTAACAGATGCTGAAAGTGCCAAAAATACTAATGCTATTTTCATGAAAAAAAATACAAAGTGTTTGTAAAATCTATTTTGATGCTCTAAAATTATTCCAGATTTCAGAGGAAAAAATGGGGCAGAGGGAAAATTGAATTATTTATAGAGGGAAGTGATGACATTGTATTTTCAAATATGCTGAAGATTCACTTTATATCCAGAGGTGAGACCCAGGCTAGTGAATTAAGCATGTAACATATTAAATATTTCTGATTTTGAATGTGACTATAACAGACTGACAGCATACTGGCTTCACCTCTATAAGAATTTGTATTGTTGAAATCACAATTCCAATAATAAAAGCAATAAAACATAAACCTACAACCAACAAATCAAAAATGAAAAAAAAAAAAAAACACGCAACAACCATAAACCCACAAAGAAAAACCAATCTACCATGAAAAAATTCCCTGGTGATCCTGCCGAGTCCAACAAAATAGTTATTATGAGGGCGAACATGGAAACATTAGGCAGAGCTATGTTTGATCACACATCAGGATCAGGCTCTGCCTCCATGCTTTTGGCTATAATCAGGGCCATAATCACAGTGCCCCACTTAGATGACATGTCTGGGTCAAAAGACATATTCAGAGATCCAAATATGTACTCTGAGTAGAAGGAAACAATTGACCTATGATCATCTTTATTTGCATGTTCAATTTTTATTCAACATGTAATTTATTCTGATGTGAAACAGAAGATACATAGTTTGTAGTTCTAGAATAATTTTGCAGCAGGACTAGGTCCTAATATTGACATTATTTGAATTATTCCGACTTGACATATAACTGAAATTTTTGAAAATGGTGTGGGAAATGAATTGGTCAAACAATGCAACGTAGCATATGAGACTCAGAAATAAAGTCTTATGCTGAAGTCTATGGCAACCATGCTTCTCTCATTTTAAATTGCAATAACTCATGCATTTCTCAGGACCCTGCACACTTTAAGATTCAGTGACTTTATATGTTTTTATACATATTTCAGATTTTAAAATATAGGAATAAATCTACATTCTTTGCTTTGAATATTCTAGAATCTAAACATCATTAGAACCAATATCTAGTTTTAAGGCTTAGCGCATGTGTAATTCTATACACTCTGATCCAATTTAACAATAGAGAAAGATACAGGAATTGTGGTTAATTGTAGAAAGTGATTGCCAATGACTATTTTCCAAGGTCCGGGAAGCCATCTGAAAGATCAAACATACACAAAACTAGGTACAGGGTGTTGCAATTAAGCATCACATCTAATGGCCCTCCAATAAAACTCTGCTGGAAGACACAGTGATTAGAGACACCTGCAGTTAATAATTAGAAGCATCTGAGCACAGAAGCAATTAATAGAGGAAAACTCCCAGGAGAGGAAAGGCTGAGCAAGAAACTAAATAAGATTCTTTCAAAAGTCCTATTTTTAAAACTCTGTGTTAATGAAATGTGACTGAGTCCAAACTCTTAAGAATGCATTAATATACCCATATTTAGTTTGTTCTGTAGCATATTTTTAAAAATTAACTGTACTCCTAAATGTTTTCATTCATTGTAATCAGAAAGGATTGTTTTTCTCTATTTCCCAAGTAGTATCAAACAATTTGTAGCTGTATGGGAACCAGAAGTAATGATTTTCTAGGTAAAACAAAGATCACCAACATTACATTTATGTCTACATTTCTAGAATTTTTTTAAAAGGCCTCCAAACCCCACTTTTCCTAATAAAACCATTCTAGCATGCCTGATGAGCTATTTATAAGTGAAAATGTTCTGATTATTAAATAGTGAAACTGCTTTGGTTTTCATGTAGAAACCTTGCCATCATTTCAGGACAGCATTATTTTTTTATAGTCAATGAGTCCTTTTGGCTACACACTGAAATATGTTCAGCTGGCATGCAACCTGCTACTTTGTGCTGATCATCTTTTAATCTTTATTGTGTGTATGTATATGCATTTCTCATTTCAAAATTATATCCATTTTAGCCATCTTAAATACATAATATTCAATTAGGTCCCACTGCTCATTTTCTGTTCCAAGCTGATTGCAAAAGTAAATGTTTTGAGGGTATGTAGCAAAGGCTAATGTATTCCTAAGCAAAATGGAAAAATGATAAACCAGGAAAAAGAGAGACATTAAAGGACTGTTCTGGCCATGTGACCTAATCATTAAAAGACACTTTTAATGGTGGGGAAAATCTCAAACATTACAGAAATACAGATTCATGAATTATTTATAGTCATAAAGGCCCTTGGTAAACATGTAAAATTCAAGCTCTAAATCATTACTTTGAGAACACTTCTATTATTTTTCTCTGTCTTATAATGAATAATTTGCATCAGAATCTCAATGCATTTATATTCTAAATAAAAATTGACTTGATCAAATATGAAATATATTATATCCTATTTCCAATTTATTTTTGCTTTCATCTTTTTAATAGTATACCTTATTCATAAGGACATATGTTGAACAGTTCAGATTTTTTGATAATTATAATCCAAGACAAAAAAAAGGTGCAATAAAATATTGGTTTTATTGTTATTATCATTATTATTAAATGAATGCTTCAGAACATTTCACTTCAGATACAGCTTTTATTAGGTTTGTTCTGTTACCCTAGCTCTGGCTTATTGATCTTATTTGTTAGCCATGGTCTTCTAGAGTTGAAATAACCTTAGAGCTTATAAAGAAACATTCTTTTTGTTGAGTTTATTGATATGTCTTTTTTAAAATATAATTTTATTGATCTCAGAGAGGAAGGGAGGAGAAAGAGATAGAAACATCAATGATGAGAGAGGCTCATTGATTGGCTGCCTCCTGCATGCCCCCTACTGGGGATTGAGTCTGAACCCAGGCATGTGCCCTTGACTGGGAATCAAACCCAGTACTTTTCAGTCCATGGGCCAACATTCTATCCACTGAGCCAGACTGGCTAAGGCTATTGCTATGTCTTTCTATTGCCCTTTAAATTTTATTATATTTCCTCTTCTTACTTTTTCCGTGAAAGATGTTATGCTTACTAGGTTTGTTCAGATTTCCCACTGTTACTTGTTTTCTAGCATTCTGATACTCAAAGCGATGCCTATGGACCTTACCTATATGCTTGTTAAAAATGTAGATTCTTAAACTTCCACCCTGGAACTGCCGAATCAGAAGTTTTACTTGAACAAGATCCCAGGTGATCCAAATGCACATTAAAGTTTTAGAAGCAATGCAGAAACCACCAAATAGATGCTGGTTTAAAAATGAATAGTTGACTCTTGAACAACACAGGATTGAACTGTGCCAATCCACTGATACATGGATTTTTTTTCAGTAAATATTATAAATGTATTTCTCTTCCTTAGGTATTTCTTAATAACATTTTATTTTCTATAAATTACCTTACAGTAAAAATAAAATATAATACATACTAGGGCCCAGTGCATGAATTTGTGCACCTTGGTAGGAACTGTGGGTTCTGAGGCTGTGGTGGGCACAGGGGCAGGTCTCAGCCCATCCTCCATGCCCCAACCCAACCCCTCCCACCACAGTCCCCGATCCCCTGTCTGCCAGCAGCCCGCTCCCACCACCACTGCTCCCACGTGCTGATGGCGCCAGCCCCACTCACATCTGCTGACAGCATGCACGATTGGGTCTGGTGGGTGTGAGAGGCAGCTGCTGGCCCTGATCGCCCCTCAGGAGCAGGGGGAGGTGGAGGAGCCCTAAGGTGTGAGCAGTGGGTCTGGTACTGGCAGCAGGTGCGAGTGTGGCCAGCGCCAGCAGCAGGTGCAAGCACCAGTGGGGCCACAGTGCATGGGAGCAAAGAATTTTCAGTAGCCACCAGAGGCTCGCTCAGATGACAGCAACTTGCCTTTGGTCTGGTGGCCCCACTCATCTGTTGCACCATCCTGCTGCAGCTGATGCCTCCCATGTTCTTTGCTCTGCTGCCTGCTGCTGATGCCCGCCATGTTTTGCACATGCCCTCTGGTGGTCAGCGCACATCAAGCAACAGGTTGTTTGGTTGTTTGATTGTTCTGCTGTTTGGTATATTTGCATATTAGGGTTTTATATATATATAGACTAGAGGCCTGGTGCACAAAAATTTGTGCACTTGGGCAGAGGGAAAGGGTCCCTCAGCCCAGCCTGCACCCATTCACAGTCCAGGGGGATGTCCACTCATCAACTTAGGCCCAGTCCCCAGGAGATCAGGCCTAAGCTTGCAGTCAGACATCCTTCTAGCAGTCAGGGAGCCCTTGGGGATGTCCAACTAAAGGCTTAGGCCCCCAAGGGATCAGGTCCAAACAATTAGTTCCACATTTTAGTGCTGCCACAGAGGTGGGAGAGGCTCCTGCCACCACCTCTGCACTGGCCAGCCCTGAGCCAGCTTCTGGCTGAGTGGCACTCCCCCTTTGGAAGCGCACTGACCACCAGGGGCAGCTCCTGCATTGAGCATCTATCCCCTTGATGGTCAGTGCATGTCATAATGACTAGTCATTCCTGGTCATTCCCCATTAGGGTCAATTTGCATATTACCCTTTTATTATATAAG
>NW_006298312.1:3982918-4012480 GCF_000327345.1 Myotis davidii
CTTCTGGAGTAAAAAGGTTCCTGTGGGTTGGGTAAGATCTCTGCTTGGCAAGAAGCCCTGTAACAGAGCCACTGACCACACCCACTTCCTCTGGGCATGGAGCAGCTCTGGCCCTCAGAGCTCATCTCTCCAGCAGAACTGAAGGGAAGACCGTGTGACCCTTCTGTCCCTTACCCTTCTGTCCCTTACCCTTCACATGCCCAGAACCATCAGTGACCAACTTCCTAATCCCTATCACTGTATTTCATTAGTTCCATACTGTTTTACTAATCATGAATCTAAACAGATTGGTTCAAAAGGAGCTGGGGCTTCTGGGGGAGGGCCTTGCCTTGCAGCCCTGATCCACTGATTAGCAGTTCCCGGGCCCCAAGGCAAGATCCGCTGCTGGGGCTTCTGGGGGCGGGCCTTGCCTTGCAGCTGCCTGGACCTTGCAGCCCTGATCGCTGATGGGTGGTTCCCAGGCCTCAAGGCAAGACTCGCTGCTGGGGGAGGGCCTTGCCGTGCAGCCCTGATCCACTGATTAGCAGTTCCCGGGCCCCAAGGCAAGATCCGCTGCTGGGGCTTCTGGGGGAGGGCCTTGCAACCCCAGACCTGCTGATGGGCGCTTCCCGGACCACAAGGCAAGACTGGCTGCTGAGGCTTCTGGGGGCGGGCCTTACTGGCTGGGACGCTTAACTAAGAAGCCCTCCAGCCTGCAGTGTGTGGGCCCTCCTCTTTGCTCTTCACTCACCTGGACTCGCCTACATTTGCTTGCTGCTCCTGTCCTGGGCCAGCCGGCTTCGTTCCATTGCTTGCCGCCAATGTATGCAAATTAACTGCCATCTTTGTTGATGGTTAACCGCCATCTTTGTTGACAGTTAATTTGCAAATCATCCTGATTAGCCAATGGGAAGCGTATCAGAGGTATGGTTAATTACCATATTTGTCTTTTATTAGATTAGATAAGATTAAAATGTGTTAATTGACTGCTTATGTTATCAGTAATCTTTTCTGACAACAAAATGAGAAAGCATATTGTGAAGAAAGTACCAAGAGTATGATTGGGCTATCAATGGATAAAGAGCCTATCCTATCTAATAATAGAGAAACATGGTAATTAACCATAAGTTCGCTACCCTTCCCATTGGCTAATCAGCGAGATATGCAAATTAACTGCCAACCAAGATGGCGGCTGGCAGCCAGGCAGCTGAAGCAAACAGGAGGCTTGCTTGCTCCAGTGATAGAGGAAGCCAAGGTTCCCTGCCTGCCGCTGTTGGCCTCTGAGCTTGCACTCTAAGAAACAATGTTGCAATTATAGAAGCTAAACAAACCCCAGAAACCTGCTTTCAGCCTGCAGTCTCCGAGCTGGAGCTGAAACAGTGTTTCAATTATAGAAGCCAAACAAACCCAGATCAGCAGCTGAGGTCTCAGAGCTGGAGCCGAGCCTCAGAGCTAAAGCCAGCTCTCAGTTCCAGTGACAGCCATAGAAGGTAAATAAATCCCAGAATAAGAAAAAAAAAGAAAAAAAGTAGAGGTTGGGAGCTTCAGTCACCCGCCAGCCTGAAAACGGCCCTCAGCCCCTCACCCAGACTGGCCAGGCACCCCAGTGGGGACCCCATCCTGAAGGGGGTGTGACCAGCTGCAAACAGCCATCATCGCCTCATCCAGGCTGGCCAGGCACCCAAGCAGGACCCCCACCCTGATCTGGGACACCCTTCAGGGCAAACCAGCTGGCCCCCACTAGTGCACCAGGCCTCTACCCTATATAGTAAAAGGGTAATATGCCTCCCAGCACTGGGATCAGCAGAGCCGCAAGGCCTCCTGGCCCCTGGAGCAGCGTGACAGGGGCAGCGCTCAAACCCCCTGATCACCCTGCGGCTGTGTGTGTGACAGGGGCCGGGGCCACAACCTCCTGATCTGCCCTGCTCTGTGTGTGACAGGGGAAGGCACCCCAACCCCCTGATCGAACCTACTCTGTGCCTGATAGGGGGGCAGCTCCCCAACCCCCTGATCGGCCCTGCACTGTGTGTGACAGGGGATGGTGCCCCAACTCCCCTATCGGCCCTGCTCTGTGCATGAAACAGGGGAGCTCTCCAACCCCCTGATGGGCCCTGCTCTGTGCATGACCCACCACCCCCTGTCACACTCAAGGCAGGGCCAATGGGGAGGTTGCGGCACCACCCCCTGTCACGCACAGAGCAGTGCTGTTCAGGGGTTTGTGGCACTGCCCCCTGTCATGCACAGAGCAGGGCCCATCAGGGAGTGGCACCACAACCTCCCCATTGGCCCTGCCTTGAGTGTGACAGGGGGCAGTGCCCCAATCCTCCAATCAGCCCTACCCTGAGCGTGACTGGGGGGTGGCATTATAAGGGTTCCAGGAGAGGAAACTGGGCAAGGAATAGAAAACTTGTTTAAAGAAATAACGAGAGAAAAATTTCTTGATTTGGGGAAGAAAAAGGTGATACAAGTCCAGAAGCACACAGATTCCCAAACAAGATAAACCCCAAAAGACCAACAGCAACACACATTGTAACTAAATTGCCAAACATCAATGACAAAGTAAGAATCTTAAAGGCTGCCAGAGAGAGACAGAAAGTTATCTACAAGGGATCTCCCATTAGACTATCAACTGATTTCTCATCAGAAACACATCAGGCCAGAAGGGAATGGAATAAAATATGTAAAGTGATTCAAAGCAAGAGACTGAATCCAAGAATACTCTATCATCTCCATTCCAAGGTTACTCTATTGTTCTATTAAGCTACAAGGAAGTAACTGAAGGAGATTATCCTAAGTAAATATTATGTAGCTTAAGCGTGATTGTTCATAGTTAAAGTGATTAATTACCCGCCTGGCACTTAGTTAAGGGGTTTTATTCCCTCCCTAACTCCAGGGAAAATTTCCCACCTGGGGAAACAACCTTTCTCTGGGGTGGGGTGGGGGGGTGGTGGTCCTGTTTAAAACACATAGTGCTAAGAGGGGGAGCAAACCATATGCCATATATGCAGGTCCCTTGAAACATAAGCTGTGCAGATGTTTCTTCCCTGCAGCGACTGTGTCAAGCAACAAGGGTGGACCGGCTTCCGGCATACAACTAAGGCAGCAATGCAAGAAATACTAAAGAGACTGCTGTAAAAAGAAGAAATAGAAAGGGAACAAGGAACAAGGAACATAGGCATAAAGAATAAAAATAGCTACAAACAAGTGCCTATCAATAATAACTTTAAACATATATGGTCCAAACACTCCAATCAAAAACATTGAGTGGCTGAATGGATAAAAAAACAAGACCCATATACCAGTATATGCTGTCTACAAGAGACCCATCTCAGAATAAGGTAGTCACACAGAATAAAAGTAGAGGGATGGAAAAATATCTTTTAGGCAAACAGAAATGAAAAACAAAGCTGGAGTAGCAACACATATCTGACAAAATAGACCTCAAAGTGAAGGCCATAACAAGAGATAAGGAAGGCCACTTCATAATACTAAAGGGATCGAAAAAACAAGAGGATATAACCCTGATAAACATATATGCACCCAATGCAGGAGCACCCAAATACATAAAAAACTTCTGGAAGATACCAAGGGAGAGATCGACAACAATACAATCATAGTAGGGACTATAATACCCCACTAACATCACTGGATAAATCATCTAGACAAAAAAATCAGCAAAGAAACATCAATCCTAAAGGACTCACTAGATTAAAATGACTTAATTGACATCTTCAAAATATTGCACCCCAAAGCTATGGAATATACATTCATCTCAAGTGCACAAGGGACATTTTTAAAGATAGACCACATATTGAGTCACAGGCAAAGTCTCTCCAAATTCAAGAAGATTGAAATCATATCAAACATCTTCTCAGACCACAATGACATAATATTAGAAATAAACTACAATAAAAACAATAAAAAATTCGAACATTTGGAGGCTGAATAGCATGCTATTAAACAATGATTGGGTAACCAAAGAGGTAAAAGAAGAAATTAAAAAATATCCTGGAAATGAATGATAATGAAAATACAACAATTCAAAATCTATGGGACACAATGAAAGCAGTCCTGAGAGGGAAGTTTGTAGCACTACAGGCCTACCTCAAAAAAAAAGAAAAATTGTGATAAATCATCTAACTCTACAACTCAAAGAGTTAGAAAGAGAGCAATAAGAAAAGCCCAGAGTGAGCAGAAGGAAGGAGATAATAAAGATCAGAGCAGAAATATATAACATAGAGACAAAAAACAAAACAATATAAAAGATCAATGAAACCAAGAACTGGATCTTTGAAAGGATAAAAAAGATTGATGAACCTCTAGCCAGGCTCACCAAGAAGCAAAGAGAGAGGACCCAAATAAACAAAATCAGAAATGAAAGAGGAGAAATAACAACAGACCCCCAGAAACAAACAAAAAAAATTGTTAAAAAATACTATTCCAACAAATTAGACAATCTGGAGGAAATGGGACATATTCCTAGAAAAATACAACATTCCAAAAATCAATTAGGAAGATTCTAAAAATCTCAATAGGCCGATAACTATGGAAGAAATTGAAGCAGTCATCAAAAAGCTTGCAGCAAACAAAAACCCAGGGCCAGATGACTTCACAGGGAAGTTTTACCAAACATTCAAGGAAGAACTTAAACCTATCCTCCTCAGACTATTCCAAAAAATTCAAGAGGAAGGAACACTTCCAAGCTCATTCTATGAAGTCAGAATTACCCTAATTCCAAAACCAGTTAACGACAACACAATAAGAGAGAATTATAGGCCAATATACCTCATAAACATGAGTGCCAAAATCCTCAAAAAATTCTAGCAAATTGGATCCATCATTACATCAGAAAGACGATATAGCATGACCAAGTAGGATTTATTCCGGGGATGCAAGGATGGTAAAATATCCGCAAATCAATAAATGTGATACATCACATAAACAAATTGAGAGATAAAAATCACATAATCATATCGATTGATGCAGAAAAAGCATTTAGCAAATTCCAACATGCTTTCTTAATAAAAACCCTCAGCAAAATGGGGAATAGAGTGATCATACCTCAACATAATAAAAGTCTTATATGACAAACCTTCACCAACATCATACTCAAAAACTAAAATCATTTCCCTAAGTACAGGACAGAGACAGGGATACCCACTTTCACCATTCCTGTTAGACATAGTTCTGGAAATGCTAGCCCTAGCAATTAGACAAGAAGAAGAAATAAAAGGTGTCCAAATGGGAAAAGAAGTTGTAAAACTGTCATTACTGGCAGATGACATGATACTGTACATAGAAAATCATAAAGACTCCATAAAAAATTATTAGACTTAATAAATGAATTTGGCAATGTAGCAGGATACAAAATTAACACCAAGAAATCTGTCATTTCTATACACCTATAGTGAACTTACAGAAAGAGAGACTAAAAAAACAATCCCATTTACCATCATACCAAAAAAATTAACATACATAGGAATAAACTTAACTAAGGAGGAAAAAGACCTATACTCAGAAAACTACAGAACACTGAAAAAAGAGATAGAGGAAGTCATAAACAGATGGAAGAACACACCATGTTCATGGATTGGTAGAATCAACACCATCAGGATGTCCATACTACCCAAAGCAATCTATAGATTCAATGCACTCCCCATTAAAATACCAATGGCATGCTTCACAGACTTAGAAAAAACTCTCCAAAAAATTCATATGGAATAAAAAGAGACCCCAAATAGCTGCAGCAATCCTGAGAAAGAAGAACAAAGTAGGAGGGATCTCAATACCAGATATCAAGCTGTATTACAAAGCCACTGTTTTCAAAACTGCCTGGTAATGGCTCAAGAACAGACATATAAATCAATGGAACAGAACATAGAACCCAGAAATCGACCCAAGCCATTATGCTCAATTAATATTTGACAAAAGAGGCAAGAGCATACAGTGGGGTCAAGATAGTCTCTTCAGTGAATGGTGTTGGGAAAATTGGACAGATGCATGTGAAAAATGATACTAGACCACCAACTTACTCCATAAACAAAAATAAACTCAAAATGGATAAAGGACTGAAATGTAAGATGGGAAACCATAAAAATCTTAAAAGAATCCATAGGCAGAATAATACCAGACATATATCATAGCAATATCTTTACTGATACTTCTGCTAGGACAATGGAAACTAAGGAGAAAATAAACAAATGGGACTACATGAAACTAAAAAGCTTCTGCACAGCAAAAGAAACCACCAATAAAAGAACAAGAGAGCCCACTGCATGGGAGAACATATTTGTCAATGTGACATCGAGTAAAGGTTTAATCTCCAAAATTTATAGGTTACTTTTATAATTTAACAAAAAGAAGATGAACAATCCAATAAAATAAAAATAGTCAAAGGACTTAAATAGACACTTTTCAAAAGTGTATATATACAGAAAGTCAAGAGGCATATGAAAAAATGCTCCAAGTCACTAATCATCCAAGAGATGCATATCAAAACAACAAAGAGGTATCATCTCAACACTGGACAGAATGTCTAACATCAACAAGTGACAAGTGCTAGAGAGGATGTGGAGGAAAATATACCCACAAACACTGGTGTAGCCACTGTGGAAAAGAGTATGGATTTTCCTCAAAAAATTAAAAATGGACTTCCCATTTGACCCAGTAATCCCACTTCTAGGAATATATCCCAAGAAATCAGAAACACTAATCAGAAAAAATATATGCACACTTATGTTCATAGCAGCACAGTTTACAATAGGTAATATTTGGAAACAGCCTAAGTGCCCATCAGCAGATATGTGGATTTAAAAACAGTGGCACATCTACACAATGGAATACTATGCTGCTGTAAAAAAAAGAAAGAACTCTTACCATTTGCAACAGCATGGGAGGACCTAGAGAGCACTATGCTAAGTGAAATAAGCCAGTCGGAGAAAGATAAATATCACATGATCTCACTCATTTGTGGATTATAATGAACAAGAAAATCTGATGAACATAAGTAGATTCAGAGACAGAGAAGCATCAAACAGAATGTCCAATCTCAGAGGGAAGGAAGGACAGGGTGGGATTCGGGGCGGGGGGCGGGGGGCGTAAGTGATTAACCAAAGGACATATATGCATGCATGTAAGCATAATCAATGGACACAGACACTAGTGGGGGAAGGCACGTGCTGGGGGGCGGGAGCAATTGGGGAAAGTTTAATGGAGGAAAAAGAGACATATGTAATACTTTCAACAATAAATAATTTAAATTTTAAAAAAAGTTAGAAATTCTAACCTTCTACTGATAAAGTAATTCTAAGTTACATTACATGCTTATGTCCAAAATTGATAGTCTTGGAAAACATGAAAATATTCAGTGTTTTTTATGGAAAATATAGAATATCTTCATAGAATTTGGATTTTTTTTCTAAATTTGAATGTTTTAAAAAGGATAGTATCTGGTAGAAATCCATTTATTTACATTTTAGGATGAAAACAGCAACTATTTGTACTTTGGCTGCCAAATATAGTGCTCTGAAAGCAAATGTTAGCAGCTTCTAATTGTAGTGAAGTAACAAGAGTTTCATGAATTTTACTTCTTACAAGAAATGATTCTGGTTAGGGTCTTATTCCATTGAACACTTGGGCATTTATTTTTGCAGAGTTGAGCGTGAGATGGCCATAAGTCAAAAATGCGGTCAACGTCTAGACACTGAAAGAAAAGCAAGTAATGGACCTTCTACTTAGAGTTTCTAGAAGGAATGCGGCTTTGCTGATAACTTGATTTTAGCACTTTAAAACCCATTTTGGACTTTGGAACTCCATAATGGTAATACGCTAAATGTCTGTTGTTTTAAACCACCAACATTTTAATAATTTGTTATAGCAGCAATCAGAACCTATCACACTACACATAGTAAGGAAAGGATTCTCATGTTAAATCATTAAACAAATCACAGAGAGATTGAATTCTCTTACATATGCAGCATCTCCATCAAGGATTTCCACTGGGCTATGTTATCAGTGCTCTTATCTTAGCTCTGTCACTAACTGGGTTATTTTAGGAAGTCTCTTCACCTGTCTGGACAGGATGCCTCTTCTTGCATAAATGTGAAGAAATTAAACAACATCATTATGTCAGATTTTCTTTACTAATTTGATGACCCTTTCAAGGATTTTCCCATTCATCTTCTATGTAGATTTTAATGAACTTTAATTTCAGTTGCTTGAATTATGGATAAAATAAGCACTTTAATGATGTCTTTTCAAATAACCATCATCCCCCCCCCCCCCCCCCCCCCGAGCCTTTGATATGAACGTCTGTGATGGGCTGTGGTGGAAGTGGAGGCACCATGGCCTCTCCATTGGCTGAGAATCATATCATGAGGATCCTGCTGGCTTAGAAAATCTAATTGAAAACAAAATCATACCAACCCATCCTCAAACTGTTTGAGAATAAATAAGGAGCATCTTATGAATTTCTTGAGCAGATTTCTGGACAAGAATAATAAATCAAAATGGAATAATTAATTCATTAAATAAGCTAAATGAATAATTAATTAAATGGGGAAATGCATTGAGAAACTTGATGGCAGCTTGAAGGTGAAATGACTTGTTTCCAGTTGGGCTTTTGAAGATTCATAATGGGTTAAAGTATGCATGAGCTAACAAAAACAAAGTTAATGTCTCTTGGACAGCCGTGGGCAAACTATGACCCACGGCTGGATCCGGCCATTTGAATTGAATAAAACTAAAAAAAAAAAAAAAAAGACCGTACCCTTTTATGTAATGATGTCTTCTTTGAATTTGTATTAGTTCACACAAACACTCCATCCATGCTTTTGTTCCGGCCCTCCTGCCCAGTTTAAAAACCCATTGTGGCCCACTAGTCAAAAAGTTTGCCCACCCCTGCTCTTGGAAGTCAAAGACACTTTTTTTTTATTGGTCTGAAAACCAACAACCAACTTTTACATGAAGTGTTTAACTTAAAGCCTTTGTTTAACCTAATGGCACTTAAATTCCTTTTCTCAAATTCCCAGGGTGACTTATCTCCTCAGTCAATCAACCTTGGCTGGACCACTAACCTGCTCTCCTCTCTAATTTGGGGTCTCAGGGAAATTGACATTCTTTAGCTTACTTCTGTCAGGCTTCTGTTTGGTTCTTTCTCCATTCTATTTATCTTAACTAGTGCCATTCTCTATTTCAAGGCCACCAGGGTCAATAATCAAATTAGGAGGAAACCCAAGCCTTGTGTTTCTGGGTAGTAAACTTCAGAATACCCTGTCTGCCTCTAGCAATTGGAAAGAAGGAGTGGAAAGATAAACTCTTCTTGCATTGGCAGCTCTTTGTCAGATGAGAAATGCTGTGAGAAAGCTTTCAGAACAAAGTGTGTTTTCAAAGTGTTTGCTGCTGCCACTGTTGCTTCAGCACAAGGCAATCTACAGAAGTAGGGAAATGCCACAAGTTTCCAGAAAGCAAATTGTTCAAGTTATCCCCTAATTTGAAGAACATTTTATAAAGTAAATTGGTAACAAAGTTGTTTTTCCTGATTATAGATGATTTGCTGTTTCTAAAATGCTGAATGTCCTCAGGAGTCAGTATTAACTCCAGACACTACATGAAAAATAGTAATTTGTATGGTCACAAGCCATTCAATACACCCTTATTCCAGTTCTGAAATAATTAAAATACTTATGAAGTTTTTTTCCTTCCCATAGAACACATGAACTTTGCCTTAGAAGAGGTTTAAATATTGACTGATTCATGGTAATGTGACATTTATTAAACTTTGTAATGTTTAATGTTCAATAAAAGTAATCTCAGTTTAACATTACTCTTCTGAAGAATAAAAAGTCTCTGGTATTTTTTAGTAAAGTAAGTAAAGTAAGAATTAAAAATACAAGACTTGCCCTAACCGGTTTGGCTCAGTGGATAGAGTGTCAGCCTGCGGACTCAAGGGTCCCAGGTTCAATTCCAGTCAAGGGCATGTACCTTGGTTGCGGGCACATACACAGTAGGGAGTGTGCAGGAGGCAGCTGATCAATGTTCCTCTCTCATCGATGTTTCTAACTCTATCCCTCTCCCTTCCTCTCTTTAAAAAATCAATTATACACACACACACACACACACACAAGACTTGTTTATCTTGTAAAAAATATCAAAATTTGCCCAGCCGGGTATAGCTCAGTGGTTGAGTGTCGACCCAGGAACCAAGAGGTCACCGGTTCGATTCCTGGTCAGGGCATATGCCCAGGTTGCGGGCTCAATCCCCAGTGTGGGGCGTGCAGGAGGCAGCTGATCAGTGATTCTCTCTCATCATTGATGTTTCTATCTCTCTCTCCCTCTTTCTTCCTCTCTGAAATCAATAAAAATATATTTAAAAAAATCAAAATTTATGTTCAGTCTTTGAATGGACAGAGCAGAACACTGCTTACACATTACATTCTTGAAATTGTTACCATCTAAGAATATTTAGGACTTTCATAGTGATATTGTTCACTTTGATATAATGAATTATTTTGCAACCCAGCCACATTGATGACGATGACTCTGGCCTACACACACACACACACACACACACACATATACATAATATCTAAGCGACCAGCAGACCGCGCACTGACCACTAGGCAATAGACACTCAATGCAGAACTTGCAGAGAGACAGCAACTTTTCAGAGTGCCTTCTTGCACCATAGGAACCCTCAGGGGATGTCAGACTGCCAGTTTCGGCCCAATCCCTGCAGGCCAGGCTGAGGGACCCCATTTGCCGGAGGGACCCCGCTCACTCCAGACACCCTTCAAGCCTGGGCGCCGCCCCAGGTGCTGCTGGCCTGGGACGGACCCAGACCACGGGAGGTTGGTTCCAGGGCATGTCTGGGCCATCTTACCCAGTCCCTCCCTGCTGGCTACCTTCTAATTAATTTGCTTTCAATGTGCACAAATATGTGCACTGGGCCTCTAGTAAATACATAAAATACTTGACAGATGCAAAGAAAGGTAACAGAAGAAATCATGCAGAGAGACTTAATAGTAAATTTATTTATTTTATAAAAGCAGAAATATATTCCCAAACTTAGATCAATGATTTTTTACTGGTGTGCTACAAGAATTTTTGAAACATGCAATACCTGATTATTTAGTTAGGGGTACTGACCCTTAGATTGTCAAATAAGAAAAAAAATGACAATAGCTAACACAATAGCTGTTTGGTGTGAGTTAATCAAAAAAATACTTATTTTTGTGTCAGATGGAAAAAAATATAATTTATTTTTTGGTGAGCCCAAGAATTTTAGTAATGAGATGGAAAAGGTTGAAAACTGCTGTCTTAAATATACAAATATGGATATTGTTAACATAACCAAACTTGGTGTTAAAGATGCACTTGGTTCTAATTATTTTTTTCACTTTTAATTTTTCTTTATTGATGAGAGAGAGAGAAATCAATTTGTTGTTCTACTTATTTATGCATTCATTGATTGATTCTTATATGTGCCCTGAATGTAGATCCAACCTGAAACCGTGGCTTATCGGGATGATGCTCCAACAAAGCTACCCAGAAAGGACCTCAGTTCTAATTTCAAACTTATAGGAAACATATGGAAAATGTTTTCCAATGTCATAGGATTTATTTCTCACTAAAGCTTACACAGATTGTGGTCTTATTGATGTCGAGTTTTTATAAACACAGAAAGAGTTTGACTATTGAATTATCTTCTTAGAATTCAATAAATAATTTGAAAATATTATAAGAATTTAAAAAGTATTGGTCTTGGTTAGCTTACATATCTCTTTCTAATATGTGAAATTCCTTAATTTCTAAAGACCAAAATGAAAATTAAAAGGGTTTTAACTCGTAACTGCAAAAATACCAACTTTTCCTGAATGTTAGAGTTTTGAATAATTTTTAGTTTCACTGTTTTCAGTTTCTTCTGTATTTTTAGTTTCCTATAACAAGTCTGAATTGATTTTGTAATTAAATTTTTGAGTTATACAAACATCCTATTTGAATCATATTTTTTGTGTTTCCACTAAGCACACATTAGCTTTTGGTTTGCAAGATAAATCAGAAAAACACCACAGGGACACTTTAGTTGCATAGAATTTATTGCTTAATTTATCAATATCATTTTTGGATTTTGTTCCTAAAATTTAAGAGCTAAGATCTTTGCACAATACAAGAAAATCAAAAGTTGTTATTCTCTGTTGGTACCTCAATTAATATTTCAGTGACATTTATAAAAAAACCTGCCATTTTAACAATTTTCCAAATTTAGAGCTTTCATTTTAAAAAGGATGAAAGAAAATTTAAAAAACAAATTATGAAGGCTTGATGCTGAGCTGCAGCTCTGCCATTACTTCTGCCTGGTTTACACCCTTATAGCCATCTGCAGCGACTGCCCTTCAATGCTAATTCCACCCAATATCAGCTTAGTTGTAATGTAACCAAAAGCAGGTCTCTTTCTGATCTGCTGATAACAGGTTATAATCATGGATACGTCGCTTAGCTCCCAATTTTGTCCATTTCCATGAAAAATGTATCTTCACAGCTAAGTAAATATTTTTTTAGAGATGAAATCCTGAAATAAGATAGAACTCCACAAAGTACAGAAGAATTAAAAACAAAACTAAAGTATATAGTTATTTAGAGATTTTTTTTAAATAGTGGGTGAGGACCAAAGATGTTAGAGAAAACGTTCTCAGCTCCTGAGTATGTCATCACCTAAAATAGAGTCACCAAGTCACATATCATTTCAAACCCAAATTGTTGAATGAGCTTAATGCCTTCATCATTACTGCTTGTATTCATGGGTAAAAGGCTACATAGTTTGAGGATGTCAGTTTGTTATTTAGAGATGTCTATATATTCTGTTCTACTCTAGAAAATTTTCCTTAGTTAATTTCATAATTCCTGTACTTAATAAAATGAAAACTATAAATAACTAAATACATTTCATAGTCCAATTTTATAGTCCAATAACTAAATACATTTCATAGTCCAATTTCATAGTCCAATTTTACTTCTTTGTGTGGTGGGTGAGGGAGCAATTAACATAGTTCCTTTAATACTTCATTATTAAAATGGCAAATAAATGTATTTCTTATATTATGTCTCTAAAATAGGAAAAAGAGAAATAGCAATTTAAAAGGCAGACGATGGGAGGATGTGGCAAGAAGTAGCGGAAGGAAAATTGGGTTATATAACTAAGCTAAAGATTTTGACTCAATGTATGGACACTTAAGACCTCATGTATGGCCCTAGCCAGTTTGGCTCGGTGGATAGAGCATCGACCTGCAGACTGAAGGATCCCAGGTTCGATTCCGGTTAAGGGCATTTGCCTAGGTTGTGGGGTCGATCACCAGTGGGGGGCATGTAGGAGGCAGCCAATCAATGGTTCTCATCATTGATGGTTCTATCTCTCTCTCCCTCTTCCTTCCTCTCGGAAATCAATAAAAATATATTTTAAAAAAAGATCTCATGTATGTATGTTATTTTGCCTTATCATTTAGATAACTGACATTTTAGAAACTAGGCAAGAGTCATTTTCTGCTACTTAAAGCATTTTACTTATCCATTTCCTTTAATTTGGGAATATGGAGTGAGAACACTTTACCTAATATAAGAAGTTATATTGATACATTCATATATTTATTAGATTAATATTTCCTGACTGCCAGACACTATCCTAGACCCTGGGTGACGTGGATGAATGACATGTGTTCTCTAGTAGTTCATAGTCTAGTGAGAAACTAGTCTAGTGCAGAGAACTCCCCTAGATCTGCAACCTGATAAGCTCACCTTTAGTTTGTGCCCTGACGGGTTTGGCCCAGTGGATGGAGCATCAGCCTGCGGACTCAAGGGTCCCAGGTTTGATTCTGGTCAAGGGCATGTACCTTGGTTGCAGGCACATCCCCAGTCGGGAGTGTGCAGGAGGCAGCTGATCGATGTTTCTAACTATCTCTCTCCCTCTCTGTAAAAAATCAATAAGATACATTTAATAAGAAGGATAGTTTGTATGGTGAGAGGAGGGGATGATACACTCATGCCTTTTGTCCCATGAGAAACATACACCTTTGGGTGGTGCCTGAGAGGGCAGAGTGTGTGCAGCAGAGTCCCTTGCATGAAATACATACCTGATACTCTGATCATGTGCTTCAAGTATTGCTGGCAGCCCTCGTTGTCTAAAACTCTATGGAGAACACAATGTTCCCTCTGTTTGAAAGCACTTTTACTTTTACTTTTCTCATGCAATGAGTTAAATCCCCCAGCCCAAGCATTTTTGAGGACAGAATTAGCAAGTGTTTTCCCCTAAATAAATATTTTCATTATTTTTAGAAATCCCTTCTAATTTGAAGCAGTTTCAGTAAACAATGAAGCTGCTAATACATTCCACTGGAAACTGATGCCAACATTTTCTATTATAAAGAAAATGGATGCTCAAGTTTATCCCTGTTGCTTTTCTATCCTGGGAGCAGCATTAAATAAAAGTGCCTCCACAACTTAGCTTCAGGAATAGTGTGGCCTTTTAAAGTTCACATTTCTACAGTCTAAGTTTTTCTTAAATCCAAGCTAAAATCAAAAGAAAGAAAGCAAAAATAATCCACTACATTCTGCTGTACATGAATTTCTTAGAAAATGGTTTCCTATGGAAGATGATCTCTGAGCATGTATGCCTCAGAGCACAAGAGTGAGACTCGTGTATATAGTGGGTAGATGACCAATTAACCTACATTCCTTACTAAAATAAGAAGTGGAAGCCTTATGACAGTCCAATTACAAGTTTTTCACTGAGTTAGACTTCCCTGGAGAACAAAGGTCAAGCTGATAGTCCATTATATTCCATATCTCCCTGTTTTACAAAATAACAATAGTCTAGGCTAGTGTTAATCCTCTTCAATTTGTGAACACTTAATGTCTTTTGAATTGAACCAATGCCCTTCCCCTTTCCTTGCTTAAAAATAAGTGTAGTCACCAATTTCAGTTAAAATGTAGCCACTATCTAGCTATGAGACAGTCTACTATATATTCCCAGTCACTTGGTGACATCAACCTGGTAAGTCACTAGAAATGGCTCAACAATTAACATATGGCTCATTAAATGAGTAAGATCACACCCTTCTTGAGAAGACCCCAGGGTCCTGGGAAGGAGCTGTTGAGGTATGCAGGTGCATCTACTTATCACTAGTGTGGATTGTGAAAATTATCCTATTTTTCTCTTATTCAATCTGATTAAGTGTAAACAATTATCTCATTTTTCATTTGTTTTTTACTTGCCAAAAATAAAATACTAAAGAAAATAAAATAACTGCCAGATTTATAGCAGAAAAGATTTATAGCACAAATGCTGGTTTGAGGTTTTAAACACTTAAAAACAATTTTAGAATTAAATGCAAAGAAGAAACAGAGGTGAGATACTTAAAATGATTAACAGATTCACCAATATTTCTTCAACTTGGAGTTTTGGATGGTGCTGAATTTATTATTATTAGTTGCTAAATAGCTTAATTTTATCTTAATGTAAATTAATAGAACCAGCTTTTTAGCATGTCATTAAAGTTTGACAACTATGTTTTATAATAACAATATTACATATAGTAAAAATAAACTAGTGTTTGTTCAAAATATCTATCTATCTATCTATCTATCTATCTATCTATCTATCTATCTATCTATATAGGCTCAGAGACTGAAAGGCAGGACAAGTAATCCAGTCTACCAGTTGCTATGATGCACACTGACCACCAGGGGGCAGACCCTCAACACAGGAGCTTCCCCCTGGTGGTCACTGTGCTTCCACAGTGGGAGTGCCACTCAGGTGACGGGGATGAGCAGCTGCTCCTACAGTGGGAGCAGCCACTAGCAGGCCCAGGGTGAGGCCAAGTCTCTACACTTATCAAACCTGAGACAATGCAGACTCTGGCCTGACCCCACCAGCTGATTCAGGCCCTCTAAGGTGTTTTCTAAAAGGAGCGCGGGGAGCTGGCATAGGTGGATGGCAAGAGGGGATGTGACTGTGGAACCCCTGGGGAGGCTGTCCTGATGGCTGAGGATCCTGGAGCATGGCTGCCCTGAACATCCCTGATGGTGTCACTGACCTGGCATCACACATCAAGGACATTCACAGAGTGGCTTTGGGGTGCAAAGCTCTCCACCAGGTTCCTCTAGGAGACAGAACATACCTTTACCCAAGACATTACCCCGGAATATCAGCTCAGACTAATTTCCTCATTCAGCAGCCACTCAGAGGGTGGGTTCACGACTGCTTAGCTGACCAGGATGAGCAGCGCTCCCACAGTAGGCAGATCCCTGCTGGCCATGCCCTCCACTAGTGAACAAATCCATGCACTGGGCTTCTAGTAAAGTTATATAACTTTATTGCAAAGCTAAGTAATGTGTGCATCCATTTTGTTTCTTTTCTTTCTTCCTTAAACAAAAGTTTAAGTTACTTTTCCATATGGAGTAGTAAAATTATGCAGAATATTCTTTACCACTTTGAATCTGAAAGTTCTTTGGAAAACTCATGGACTTTCCTTTCTTTGATCAAATTAAATGGTGTGAAACATGCATCCTTAAGATAGGAAAAGATCATATAAAAGCAATCACACCGTAATTTGTCTGGTAAGGCTTAAAATAAGGAGCCTATTGAGAAGATATTTCATGCTTCAACTCCGGCATAAGTAGCCCGATTTTTATGTTTAAATTAATATAATCATGCTGAAGTAACTAGCAAAATACAAGGTAGTTCTAATTAATCCAAAAGTTTTACCTACAGAAAAAAAAATGCTTCTTAATTACAAACGTAAATAGCATTTCTACAAGGAATGAATTAGATCAGCCCCATTAGAAATAATCTTGTGGGTTTAGCAGGATATTCCTTATAGCTTTAAAATTTTTCATTTAATCCCTGTAATTAAACAAAATTTTCTTTCCCTCTGATGGGCCAAGTCCAACCAATATTAGTAACAAAAATATTGGTATTCCTATTTCGTAATACTATCTAATAATAGACAAACATGGTAATTAACCATATCTCGAACACACTTCCCATTGGCTAATCAGGGCGATATGCAAATTAACTGCCAACCAAGTTGGTGGCTGGCAGCCAGGCAGCTGAAGCAAACAGGAGGCTTGCTTGCTCCAGGGATGGAGGAAGCCAAGGTTCCCTGTCTGCCACTGCTGGCCTCTGAGCTCCAGTCTAAGAAACAATGTTGCAATTATGGAAACTAAACAAACCCCAGAAACCTGCTTTCAGCCAGCTGGCCTCGGAGCTGGAGCTGCAACAGTGTTTCAATTATAGAAGCCAAACAAACCCAGATACCTGCTTTCAGCAGCTGAGGTCTCAGAGCTGGAGCTGAGCCTCAGAGCTAAAGCCAGCTCTCAGCTCCAGTGACAGCCATAGAAGGTAAATAAATCCCAGAATAAAAAAAAAAAAAAAAAAAAAAGAAGAGGTAAACTCTTGATTATATACATAGGGAATCCTATATAATGAAAGCCTAATATACAAATTGTCCTCTCAGGTGGTCTTTTGACTGGGAGTTAGACCTGGAGACCTGGAGTTCAACCACTCGCTATGAAATATGCTGACCACCAGGGGGCAGTGTGGAACTTGGCAGACATCAGAGACATGTTGCAACCTCTCACCAGTTACCTGGGGGCGGGGGTGATGGGGACGGAGGTGCAGTGAGAATGCGGGGTGACTGCCAAGCTCACTCTCACTCCCCCTGCTACCCTCCCCCGGGACGCCAGGGCTTGCATGTCAGGGAAGCCCCACACTCAGGCTGCCAGGTACCCGTGAGGAACCCTCCCCGCACCTGCATGGCCTCTTTTGGGGGTGCCGGGCCACAGCTGGGGGGCTATAAAACTCTAATATGCAAATCGACTGAACAGCAGAACGACCAGTCATTATGACATGCACTAACCACCAGGGGGCAGATGCTCAATGCAGGAGCTGCCCTCAGCCCACAGGCTCTAACCAGCGGTGGCAGCAGTGTGGGTTGGGGCTGGTGAGCAGGTGATGCCAGTCCAAGGAGGTTGCGAGTGTGGGCCCCTGATCACCCCGCTGGTCACCCCACAGATCATCCCTGATAGCCGGCCAGGCCTAGGGACTCTACCTGTGTACAAATTTCGTGCACTGGGCCTCTGGTCTGGAAAAACATGGTAAGATCAGTGTAACAAATCTAAGTATGGTCTTCGAGATTGGATTCTCACTCTTAAAGTACCCTAGACTGTGCTAGAACATAAATAACTAACTCAGAGTAAGTGTGTGCTGTAGAGTTTGTGTTCTAGGTAAGGCAGTGCTACTCCAATTGTGGTCCATAGGTCAGTCCTGGTCCACAAACTACCTGTTCCCAGTCTTTATACAAGTACAGAATTTAACACATTGTTTGCGGGTAGTTTTTATCATGCGCTAACAGCTGGCATGGGGCATTTTTGCTAATTTTTTGCGCAAATGGCAACGTTCAGTAAAATTACGATAACTTTAGTTTATGTATTTATTCATTACCCGCATTCTACCGCGAGTCTATAAAAAATGTATTAATACGTGTCCCATGCTCTACTACACTGGTAGAACGTATAAATATGTAAAACGTATAAATATGTTTCCCGCATACAATGTGTTAAGAATAAGCATTGATGGCAATTTGACAGCTACTTGATGCTGTTGAAACTAATAATAGTTTTAAGAATTGGTGGATTTAACTCCTATGACTTTGTCTTTTTATTTTTTCTAGTAATTCACTTTTATTGTATCATACAAAAGTCATAACACTACATACTTTTGTATCATACAAAAGTATGTATAATCTGATGTTCTGGGATGAAATGTTATGTAAATACCAGAGGCTTGATGCACGAAATTTGTATAAGAGTAGGCCTTCTTTCCCCCAGCTGCCAGCACCGGCTTCCCTCTGGCACCCGGGACCCGAGCTTCCCTCCAGCCACTGGCAGGTGCTCGGGACCTGGCCTTCCCTTGCAGCCCCAGCTTCATCCAGAAGCTCGTCCAATCTAATTAGCATATTATGCTTTCATTATTATAGATCAAGTATGTCCATTTCATCTAGTGTTCCATCTAAAGCTGATATTTCTTTATTGATTTTTTGTTTATTTGATCAGTCTAGACCTATCAATGGAGTATTAAGTGTTCCAACTTTTTTATTGTGTTTTGATCTGTTTCTCCTTTTAGTTTTGTGAGTAGTTGCTTTATATATTTTGGTGCTCCCTGGTTGGGTGCATTTAAATTAAGAAGTGTTATGTTTTCTTGATGTAGTGTTCCCTTTATCTTTATAAAGTGTCCATTTTGTCTCTTACTATCTTGAAATCTATTTTTCCAGATATAAGTATGGCTACAACTGCTTTTTTGTGGATATTATTTGCTTGGAGAATAATTTCTTCCCTTTTACTACCTTTGTCTTTGTAGCTTTGATGTGTCTTGTGTAGGCAGCATATGGCTGGGTTTTGTTTTTTGATCCACTCTGCTACTCTGTCTCTTTACTGGTTAATTCAGACCCTTTACATTTAGGTTGATTATTGATGTATGAGGATTTCTTATAGCCATTTTGTCTTTTGTTTTCTGGTAGCTCTCTGTTGCCATTGGTTCTTTTCCTCTATGTTTATGTCTGTTGTTTTTATTTGGTGGTTCCATACATTTTTTCTCTGTTTCCTCTTTTTTGAAGCTATATATTCTTGTTTGAAGATTTTTGTGTATGGTTACCATTAGGTTTATAAAAAATGAACTTGCATTTATGCTGTATGATTTTTTCTTTTTGAGTGCATCTTCAATTTCCTTTACCAGTTCAGACCTTTCCCCATACTCCCCTTGTATGTTTTTGTTGGCACAAATTATCCCTGCTTATGTGTAAACTTTTTGGTAGTCATATTTGTAGTGTTATGACCTTATGTTCTTTTTTTTAAATAAAAAATTATTGTTGAAAGTATTACATCTGTCTCCTTTTCCTCCCATTACCTTCTCCCTCCCCCCACCCAAGCCTTCACCACCTTATTGTCTATATCTATGGGTTATGCATATACACATATGAGTTCATTGATCGATCTCTTCCCCCCCCCACCCTACTTTGCCTTCTTTCTGATGTTTGATAGTCGGTTTGATGTTCCTATGTTCGTTGTTTCAAGTAGAATAACTCCCTTGAGTATTTCCTATAATGGAGGTTTTCTGGTGATAAAACCCTTAGCTTTTGTATGTCTGGGAACATTTTTATTTCTCCTTCATATTTAAAGAATAATTTTGCTGGATATATTATTTGTGGCTGGTAATTTCTCTGTTTCAGACAATTGAATATTTGGTTCCACTCTCTTTTGGCTTGTTGTTTCTGCTGAGAAGTTGAATGAAATCCTGATGGGTTTTACTTTGTAGGTCACTTCCTTCTTTTCCCTGGCTGCTTTGAGAATTTTTTCTTTGTAATTAATTTTTGACAACTTCAATACCAAGTGCCTTGAAGAAGGCTTCTTTGGATTGAGGTAACTAGATATTCTGTTTGCTTTCTGAGTTTGAGGATCTAGTGCTTCCCATAGATTTGGGAAATTCTCATCCACTATTTGTTTTAATAGACTCTCCCTCTCTTCCTCTTCCACAATGCTTATAATTCTAATATTGCTTTTTCTTATGGAGTCAGATAGGTCCTGTAGAGTTCTTTCATTTTTCTTTATTCTCAAGTTTCTCTCTTTTTCCCTCTGCATCATTTATTGATTCTGATATTCAATATCGCTAGCTCTTTCTTCTAACTGATTGCTTCTCTTTTCTATGCTCAGAAGTTTACTCTTATTCTCCCTACCAGTAATTGCATGCTTCATTTCCAGAATTTCTGGTTGATTCTTTTTTAGAGTTTTAATTTCCTTGGAGAAATACTCGTTTTGTTCATTGATTTGTTTTCTGAGTGTACTGAATTGTCTGTCAGTATTTTCTCACATCCCATTGAGTAGTTTCAGAATTGTAATTTTGAAATCTCTGTCATTATGTCACATATTTCTATGTGTTCCAGCCTACTTTCTGAGGATTTTGTATTTTCTTTCTGGTCATCTTTGTTACTGTGATTCTTCATGGTATTTGCTGTCCTCCTGTTTTCACATTTATTTCTGAAGAGATCTTTCTACTATATTCCAGTAGATGGTGGTGAATCACAATATTTTTTTTTTCCTCTGGGCCCTCCCCTGTATTGAACCTCTGTGGTTTCCATGAGGCAGTACAACCACTCTGTTTGGGGATGGGTTTTCTTTGCCTTCACTAAAATGGTGACCCTTGACTTCTGTGGGGGTTCACCCCAAGCACCCCTCCTGGGAATCATTCACAGAGGGCAACAGCAATTCTACTGCAACAGCTCTTGGTTTACAGGTAATATGCTCCAGGAGCTGACTTCAAGGGCAATAGGATGCAAGTTTTGGGAGAGGGGGCCTAAGCTAGCAGTTGGACATCCTTAGCTCTGCCGTGGAGGCTGGAGAGACTCCTGCCACCGCCACTCTACTCGCCAGCCATGAGCCTGGCTTCTGGGCTTCTGGCTGAGTGGGGCTCCCCCCGTGGGAGTGCACTGACCACCAGGGGACAGCTCCTGCATTGAGTGTCTGCCCTCTGGTGGTCAGTGCATGTCATAATGACCAGTTGTTCAGCCATTAGGTTGATTTGCATATTACCCTTTTATTATATAGGATTCTACTTACAATACAAGAGAATAAGTTGTCTACTAGAATGTATGATGCATATGATTAACTGTATTTTATCAGGGTGTGAAAGTACAAGTGGGCAACTCATCCTAATTTAAGAAAAACAAACTTCATAAGAGAGTAATGTCAGAACTGATCTTGAAGGACACACTGACATTCACAAGACTTAAAGGAAAGAGAAATGTTTCACATAAAAGAAACAGCATGTATACACCCACAAAGAGAAATAAATGAACAGTAAGAGGTTGCAAATAATTTGATGTGTCTGAATGTTTGGAGCAAAGATTATGTAATTAGGTTAATCTGCATTACAGAATAAAATTTTTACCTTTTCTAACAAAAAATTAGATGTTATAATTTGAAACAGTTAGAAAATAATTTTGAGCTAATAATATGTATGTTCTAGAAAGTTGACTTCATTGGCAGCATAGAGACCAAGTTTCATAGCATTTATATTTTTGGAATGATGACATTAAACTAAATAATAGCAATGGAGAAGAGAAAGAATATAAGAAATTATTAAAGTTATTACTTATAAGATAACAGTTATTAGAGACCACTCATTAAATCACAGATAAGATTAATAGTTGAGATGATGAATTAATTAATTAGGTGAGGGGAATCCTTTCACAATATCTATATAATAAAAGCCTAATACGCAAATTGTTCTACCAAGAGTTCGACCACTTGCTATGATGTGCACTGACAACCAGGGGGGTGGTACGGAACATGGATGTTGGTGACACAGTGCCCACAACAGATAGCAGTGGAGGCACTGCCAACCCTGATGGGCCCCAATGACAGCAGAACCGTGGTGGGGTGGTGGAGCAGGGGAGCTGGTGGCGCCAGGCCAAGGTGGGTGTGAGCAGGGTCCAAACACCCCACAAATGGGGACCAGTGGTGGCAGCAGGGGACAGTGCTGCCACCCGTCTCCCAGGTGCTGAGGGAGCCAGGTGGGGGACCTGGCCCTGATTAATCGCCCCGCAGGCAGGATGGTGGAGCAGGTGAGTGGGTGGTGCCAGGCCATGGTGGCACAAACTGGGGCCTAATCCCTGCAGGTCACCCCAAGGAACCCCACCCGTGGGCGAATTCATGCACCAGGCCTCTATATCAATCCACATAATGTACACTTAAAATATATATTTTTTATGTCAATTATACTTCAACATAGCTAAAATTTTAAAATATAATTCTTTATCTTCTTTATTATATTTATACATCAATATATATATTGATTTTTAGATGAGAGCTGGCCATCAAGTATAAAGTTACATGTACCTTGTGACTAACTCCTGGGTAATGGGAGGTAAGAGAAATTATACTATGTAGCAACTTTAGGAAACAATTCCTACCTACAACATGAAGGATGTTCATTTAAAATATATAATTCTTTTTTCTTCCTTTTAATTGCTGCCAGAGTACAGGTGTGATTGCTGAACCTCCATCCGCTTTTCTTGAAGTCTCCATTTTCGAGATGAAGAGCAGTGCATTACAAGAACCAAGTCTCAGAGAATGTAAATAAAACAAAATAAATGATCAATTTGAGCCATTTCTACTTGAGGTCTCTGCTACTTAACAGTAAAATCTCTTTCTAACAATACAGCAATTAGAAGTGGAAGCAAGGGAAAAATCAAGTTGAGATTTCTGGTTTGGATGATTGCCAACCTTAATAAAAAGAAAATTTTAAATAAAGTTTTAAGAAAAAATACTATCAATAGACACTATCATTTAGATATTTTGACTTTAACATAATAGAGTGACATCAAAAAGATATGGTCCAGTCGGTAGTTATATTTGCTAGTCTGAAGCACTTGGATATAGAGATTTTAGAGGCATAAAAATATATGTGCATATGTGAATACTTGATAATAGATATGATGGCCCAAGGATAGCACTCAGAGAAGATAAGAGAGCTGAGAAAAGGACTGTAGGGATCATCAATACCCAAACTGTGGGTGCAAGAAGAGAGGAGGAGCAAGAGGAAAAAAAAGTCATGGTGTTGTTGTTCGTGGTGGTGACAGTAGCAATAAAAGTAGTGATAGAGTAATTTACTAAGCAATTCTTATATGCCATGCATTGCCATAAGTGCATGAAAGTATTAACATTTTTAGTCCTTAAAACAGCCCTATAAGTTATTACCTAATTCATAAGATAGAGACTATTATTATTATTATTCTCATTTTAAAGGAAACAGGCACAAAGAAGTTAAGTAAGTTGCCCAATATTACTCCTTTAGTGGTGGTGCCCAATAGTCTGGCTCCAGTGTCCTTGCTCTTCACTATGCCTCCCTTTTCCTTCAAAATAGGTAGTGACGTTGAAAAGGTTATGAAGAAACTCAGAATGTTATAATGAAATAGAAAATGTGAGGATTTAAAAATGATGAAGTTGTTGGCTATTACAAACTGCAGAGAAGTTAGAAGAAGAGGGCCAAGTAGAGGTGATTAGATTTGACATTTTAGAGATCACCAACAACATTACTGAGAAACCCCTTTGTGGAATGTGGGTCAAAGTTTGATATGGATGGGCTAAAGAGAAAATTCATGCCTTCCTTAGATCTTACACACACACACACACACACATACACACACACACACACAGTGCAGTTTTTAAAAACTAAAGGATGGATAAGGAAATAGAGAGAAGGGCATATCATTCATTTGTGAATTAAAGGTGAGAGAATGTGAGGAGAATGTAGGGACAAAGGAGTTTTCAGTTTGTTGTTAGACCGTAGAGACTGACATATAGTTTATCACGTGTAGTGAAGAGGTCAGCAGATTGCTTAAAAATGCAGGAGAAAGATGGAAAACTAATAGGCCAAGTTGCAAGAAAAGGTGGCTGACAATGACATGAATAGGCCATGAAACACAATTCGTATTGAGCAGATGAATGTAAATTTCCTCATGAAATTTACGCCTGAAAGTAATTCATTCTTAAATATCTTCTGAGACCAAAGAAAAGAAACAAAACCAAAAAAAACCCAGCACAGAACATCCACCATGAAAAGAGTATGGGGATAATTATCATGAAGCCTGGCTCCTTTCTCTAGAATTAGCTCTACCCCAAATTCATTGAAAGAACTCATCTTCTTTAGAATTATGTCAGCTTCATTTTCTGATTTGTAAAATGGAACTGAAACCATGATCTTTTTAAAAATAAAAATATAATAAAGCCTTTGAGGAAAGAATATGCTCCATGCATTTATCATTATTGGAGAAAGCCTTCAGGTTGTGTCCTGGGAATAGCACCAGCCACACCACAGGTCAACTCTGCCATGCTTACGGGGTGTCACCTCAAGCAAATTATTCAAACATTGAAACTTGATCACTTCCTCTTTAAAATGAGGATGATTATCCTTAGCTCAAAGACTTCTTTACTGTTTGGAGTAAATAATTTATATGAAATGACTTTATAATATATATCACTACACAAGGGCAAGCAATTCCTTTGGGAATCATGAAATATCATTTGTAACAGAAAATAAAAATAGCCTATGAAATAATGAATATCAATCATATTCAACTGTCTCAGGGGTAGTGAGAGGTAGACTTACCACCAATGTCACATCTGGTTTCCTTAGTTTTCTGATGAGTCACATTTAATTTTAAACTGCAAGGCAGTACTGTGAACGGAGGACGTGGTCTAGGGGGTCGTGTCTCTGCTGTACAGTTATATGTCATATGCTACGCAGCGGAATATCAAGACGATGCGTGGCCACCACTGTCAGGGAGGAAAGATGTTGCTGGAGGTTGTGGCTGAGGAAGTTTCAGTTCAGTTCTGGGAAATATATATTTTTTTTATTTCCCCATGTGGTCTCACCACATCCTTAAGGACCCCCATGGTGGAACACTCTGGAGACAAGTAAAATAATATGCCAGGGCAGGAAGGCAGACACAATGGAGATGGAAAATGAAGAGATATGAAGCAAGCAGAAGAGGTCGAGATAGGAGGGAGAAAAGCGTTCTAGAGAGGCAAGAAGCATCAGAGGGCGATGCTTCACATACTCTACTTGGACTAGGATACCTGGGTTAAACCCACAGCAGTACAGTAGAAAAATCATTCAGAACTCCCACATCCAAGAACACCCATGAGAGCTATTCACAATGAAATTTCACACTTGCATGTATTTAAAATTTTTAACATACATGACTAAAAATGTACTGCACATAAAGATAAAAGTTTTGGATATTCTGTCTTGGTAATATTGGACTTCCTGTTTTGAAAGTCATACACCTTTTGGTCAACATCTCTTCTCTCTCAATTCTCTAACATAGCCCTTCATCCTCTGACTTCTCCTTTCGCGCTACGTCTGACAAAGTAGATAGATGCTTAGTGCTCATGGAGTCAATCCCACCAATGTTTTGCAACTGATACCAATATTCACAATGTGGCCTCAGAACCTCATTTACATCAATGATTCTTATTTGTCATTGCTTATAAATTTTCCTTACTTTTTATTGACCTCTAGCTAAACATGATATTTCTAAAAATCACATCATCTTCTATGAAACACATGGCTTTCCTTTTCATTATTTCCAATAACACTGCTATCATGATTTATCTTCTAAGACAGAAATCTTAGTATTATTAAACCCTGCATTCAACATATCTCACTGCTTCATCAATCCTAACAACACATATGTGGATTTTTCTCATCCCACATCTGTACTATTGAAACAGCTTAAATAGAGTCTCTTCATTTTTCTAAATCATTGTTTGTACTGTGTCAATTTCCCATTCAAAAGACTGTAATAGTTCTTAGAAGGCCCTCTATAATTTGGCCTTAAATATCAAATCTTACTTCTTATTACTCATGACTAAAAATCCATTTATTGAATTGCTGTTATATGTTGGCACCATGATAAACATTAATATGAATAGCACAGTCCTTTCTTCAGGAACTTAACACCTACAGCGAGGCAGATGAACAGTGCAGCTAGTGCTGTGCTAGAAGTATATGAGGCGCATCATGGGGATCTTGACAAGAATTTAGAGAACGGGGCCACAAATGAAAACTTCCAAAAGGAGTAGAAAAATGAACTGAGTGTTAAAAGACAAATAGAAGGCTGTACACCTGAACTAATATAATATTGTACGTCAAATGTAATTGAAAAATAAAATAATTATTTAAAAATTGAATAGGAATTAAGTAGGAAAGATAAGGGATGAAGACGTTTTAGGCACAGGGAGCATCAGATTAAGAACACATGGTGTTTTAAAGAATTTGTAAGTTATTTTTTATAACTTACTAGAATGGAAGGTTAAATTATAAAACTAATTGGGTGGGCTGGGTCAGATTATGAGGGGCCTTGTGAACAAGGCTGAGGAATGTTCATTTTATGCTGAAAACAATGGGAAGCTGTCAAAAGGTTTTAATTAAGATAATGAGCTGCATGATCATTTTGTGTTTTAAAAAGAGACCTGACAGCAAAGTTGAAAATGTCTTGAAGGGAATGGGAATGAAGTAGAGAAAACATGTTAGGAATTGGGATCTTTCACAAAGTCTTGGGAAAACAATTACTGCTTTAAAAAACCACCACGCAAAAAATTAAAACTTTTGTTCACTTTCAGCGCTGAAACCCGAATGGCCAAGAAAATTGTTTTTGGTAGTGAAGATGTATTAAAATAAAAAAAAAATCAATAAAATATGTGCCCTCTTTACAAAACACAGAGATCAGCATTTCACAAAATGCAAGTGAAAATAAATCCTTTGAGTTCAATAGCAGACTAGGTAAATGCCCTCTAATTTCCATGGTTTTCTCTTCTACTCTGTTATATACTTTCCACTTGTATTTTATTTCAAGATAATTAAGAATAGTTATGCATTAATTTACTGTTACATTATGCTTAGTTTTTCAATAGGAAAGTAGAGCTGGGGAATGCAGATTCTACTTCATAAGAGGATTAAAAGCATACATTTTTGCTTAGTTTTCAACTCCTTGCATATAATATATACCATATGCCAACTATGCAGAACCATGGTTGGAGAAAACACTTGCTCTGTTGGCTTATTGAATGTGTATGTTGTTCTGACCCCTCCATCCCATACAATTCCTGCAATCTGTCTGCCAGTACAGGCTTCTTAATGATTTGCTGCACTGTTTTCATCTGGAAGAATATTCATATTTTATAGATGACCAATAGATAGCGAACACTATAAAATGTTTAAAAATAGTGTGGTAGAGGAGTGTCAGAACTGCCTAAAAAGCTGTTAAAACTTTTGTTCAGTGGATAGGGCATCAGCCTGCAGAGCATCACCACTTGACTGGAATCGAACCATTATCATTTATATGGTTCGATTCCAGTCAAGGGCACATGCCCAGGTTGTGGGCTCAATCCACAGTAAAGGGCATGGAAGAGGCAGCTGATCAATGATTCTCTCTCATCATTGATGTTTCTAACTCTCTCTCCCTCTCCCTTCCTCTCTGAAATCAATAAAAATCTATTTTAAAAATAAAAATTATTAGGCAACACCCCAAATATACTGAATAAGAATCACTAGGGATATGGCTTAGGAATCTATATTTTAGCAAGCTTTCCAGATAATTCTTGGGTAACCTTAACTTAAGGAAGATTGGGGTAAAGAATCAATCTAAAGACAGAACTATCTAAAGGTACATTTCAATTAATTAAAAAAGTCATCTTGCTGCTGTGAATGTCTTGATTTTGGCAAATAACCACAAATATCTGCTAAAATTGTATGAAACCTATATTGGCTCTGGTTGAACCAATTATGTCTTTTTATTCACATAACAATGATTTTTTTAAGGAAATATATACCATTAAGTTCATGTTATTAGCTTATAGGGCTCCTATGTAATAGAGACCTGGTCAGCTCATCCAGTAGGGGATATCAGCACTACCACAGAACATACATTCTGGATTAGCAAATGAAGGCGCTCAGTATGGATGATTTTTTAAAAAATAAATTATAAAAAAACACACACACAGATGAGTTTGTGCGATTAATTTTTAGTCACTTTTCTGGATCATATAAAATAGTCTTATTTTATAAGTTAGTTGTTTGATATTGGCAATTACAAGGACTTAACCAGTGGTATAATGTGCAGGAACCAATTAGAATGCATTATGTATTAAAAAACAAAGCATTTCTTTTTCTTGATGGAAATAAAATAAAAATGTCAAACTGCTACAATCAGACATCCTAGATATGAATATTCATTGGCAACTGTTCATGGCAGATTTATGAATTCTTTCACCTGCTGTTAGGAGGAAAAAGGAAAACATTAAGTTGCCAAATAAAGCTATTAACATAAGCTAAAAGAAAAAAATATATACACAGATGGATGCTGATCTTGCAATTATGCATTCTTGTCAAAAGAGACCTATTTCTTTTATATTGTGAAAACATTTGATTTATACGTGCCGATTGCAAAGATCTATGAGCTCAGTGTCTACTGGTAGCTCCTCTCTTGTGGTTTACCAAGGACTATCACTTCAGTGGGTGATAACAAACTACTTCAATGAATTTGTCTGGAAGGTTTGATAATGCGAAACCATATAAAATGTTTGCTTAGGCATGCTAGATTACTTATTTAACCATGTGTGAATTTCAGTTAATTTGTGGAATATAATTTTCATGAGCATTATTAGTGCTTCCTGATTAGGTCCAGGGTTGGAATTCTGCAAAAACACAACATTTTCTGGATTAGTTTGGCACTTTTATTTATAGGCAAATAAAGAACACACTGAAGCAATAAAAATATTTGATTCTTTTCTCATACACAATTTGGTTCTTATTCATTTCAGATATTTTTAGCTTAACTTTAAAACTCCAAATGGCTATTATCTTTAAAAAATTTTTAAATAGGTATAGAGATGTTTCCCTTTTAGTTTATACTTTAAATAAATACATATTTGTTTTTTAGAGACAGTGGAGGGGAGGGTGGAGGAAGGGAAAGA
>NW_006298312.1:4012513-4015250 GCF_000327345.1 Myotis davidii
AAAGAGACACCGATTGCTTGTCTCTTGCAAGCACCACAGTCTGGGGCTAGGGATCAAGCCTGCAACCAAGGTACGTGCCCTTGACTGGGAATGAACCTGCAACCCTTCAGTCCATGAGCTGACAGTCTAACCACTGAGCAAAACCAGCCAGGGCCATCAATGGACATTTTAGTAATTAATCGATTAAAATAGTAATAGGACTATTAGGCTAAGAAGAATTAGATTGTATTGTACCCAACAATCATAAGATTTCAACGAAATATTTAGCACAACAACCACGGAATTTTCTAAAGTATAGGGCATTTGAAGGGACTTGCAGAGATCTGAAACAGGAAGCCCTCAGTTCTTCAACTACACCAAGAAGTTCACTAGAAGTTTCAGCTACATGTAACACAAACCACTGGGTTTGTTTGACAAAACCAAAGTAAATGGTAGATGGTGCTGAGTCCCAAAAGTTTGCATTGTTATACTTATATGAGGTATAAGTTAGTGTTGTCTATAGAGGATAATTTGCTAAGATTTGCTATAGAGGATAATTCTTCTAACATATGAAAATTAAATATGTATGCACCATTTAAAGCAGCAATGTCATTTCAAGGCATTGAATCTATAAGTTTACCATGTTCAAATGTATTCTTTGCATCATCCCTTGCAGCAGCAAATGGTTGAAAGCAATCTAAGTGACTGTTAATACTGCACAGGTTAAATAACCATGTTCCACACCTGCAATGGATTACTTGCAGACCTTAAAAGGCAGAGGTTAGTTCTATATGTACTGATGTGGACTGAGATTTAAAGCATATTTCTAAATTTAAAAAGCAAGGCACATTTTTTGTGTCTATTATATGTTATAATTTTAATGAGAAAGAGAAAAGCACACTCAGGAACTCAAATCAGTGACTGCCTCCTTGGTGACTGGATGGGAATAGCACCCTTTTCATTCTAAATCTTTCTGCATTTTAAAAAAGACATTTAAACTGACAGATATAATAGGAGCAGAAGCATGGATACGTGGAACAGACTGACAGATCTCAGAGGGGAGGGAGTGGGGGGTACTTTATTTAATAAATGGGCACAGACAACATTGTGGTGAAAATGGGGGTGGAGCCAAGTAGAAGGGGCAAAGAGGGAAAAATGGGGGACATCTGTAATAGTGTCAACTATTTTTTAAAAAGACATTTATCATGTGAATATATCAAGTAAATAAATTTAAATAAAATTTTAATTGCAAATAATTCATTTCCAAAAGTATGTCACATTATGAAAAGTATGAGTCAATACAGATATAGAATAAATGACCATATCCTGAAAGTTAGCTTGTTATGCACTAGGATCAGTCAGGGAATTTTCCTCCAATGGCCTTTGATTATTTAGATTTTTAGCCAATTGGCTACACTTTATGCATATCTTAAAATTTTGTGGCCAATGCTATACTTTTTAAATTTGACTAGTGTGATAGTCCCTCTCTTCACAAAATAGCACATGTGCACACACCCACAAATACAGGGGACTTATTTATTGCATTCACTCCCAGGCTATCCATGGATCTCCTAATGCTCCATGAATCTTGGGATAGCAATCCCTTATTTGAATCTATACTAATAAAAGGGTAATATACAAATTGTCGGGACACCCTCATGTGTAACGACCGATCAGCAGGAGGCTGTGTGCGCAGCAGGTGCGAGTGGGCAGGGAGTTGCAGCATTGGGAATTTGCGTCATGCCATCACAGTCCATCACCAGGAGGCCTGGGGCCCAGCGGAGGCCTCTACATGGCTCTGCCAGGGGTCTGGAGGCCTCCACATGGACCGGCCCAGAGAGAGGACCTGGTGGAGGCCTCTGCATGGGGAGGCCTGGGGGTCCCTCGGCTCCGCACAGCGTGGAGGTGGGATCCCCGGCTCCAGCCTACCTTTTTGGGGCAATTGATCGAGGAGCCCTGGATAGGTGGGTGGGGCCTACCTCTTTGTTGTGATGGATCACGGGGCTCCTGCACTGTGACAGGGCTCAGGCCAGGCTAGGGGACCCCCCAACACCTGAGTGCACAAATTTCATACACCGGGCCACTAGCAATTACATAACTGTAGAAATTAAATACTGGGCATTCTCATTCTCAAATGATTCACAAATAAATATTCTAATAATCACTTTGAACAAGACTTTAAACATAAATACATGTTAGATTGAACTTTATGATCTATACTAATAAAAGGGTAAGATGCTAATTACACCAGACATCTTCTGGATGGACATCCTTCTAGACAAAGCCATGGTGACGAGGGCAGAGGCAGAGGTGGTTAGGGGAGATCAGGCCTGCAGGGGGGCAGTTAGGGGGTGGCCAGGCCAGTGGGGGGGCAGTTAGGGGCCAATCAGGCCAATAGGGGGGCAGTTAGGGGGCAATCAGGCCAGCAAGCAGAGACAGTTAGGGGCAATGAGGCAGGCAGGCAGGTGATCCCTGTGGGATCAGGCCTAAACCAGCAGTTGGACATCCCCCTAAGGGTCCTGGATTGGAGAGGGTGCAGGCCGGGCTGAGAGACACCCTCCTCCCCTGTGCATGAATTTTGTGCACCAGGCCTCTAGTTTTAATATAAGCCCAAGTAACTCTTGAGAATAAATGCAAGATATAAGCCAGTCAGAGAAAGATAAATATCACATGATCTCGCTCATTTATGGAATATAATGATCAACATAATTTGATGAACAAAAATAGATCCAGAGACAAATGGCAGGAGAGGGGGAGA
>NW_006298312.1:4015388-4055869 GCF_000327345.1 Myotis davidii
GAACAGACCATCACACCTCAGAGGGAAGGCAGGGAGGGTGTGTGTGTGTGTGTGTGTGTGTGTGGCGGGGGTGGGGGTAGAAGGTGGTTAGAGATCAATCAAAAGACCTGTATGCATACATATAACAAATGGACACAGACAGTAGGTGGGTGAGGGCACGTGCTAGGGGAGAGGTCAATGGGGGAAAAGGAAGACATATGTAATACTTTAAACAATAAAGTATTTAAATTAAAAAAAGAAAAGCAATGCATTTAGAGTCCCATGTGGACATCTTATCAACTCTTTTTTAGTCATTTGTTTAAGCTTTGCAACATTTTCAATATTATGGAAAATATTGCAAAATATTAGCCTAAGGGGGAAAAACGTAAAACAAAATATATTATGTTCCAAGAGTTAATGAGTAATAATAGGGGGTTATGTGTTTAAAAATAAATTAATTGATACTGTTTCAAGGTTATGATGAGATCTGAGGCTATTTAAGATATAAATTTTAATACAGCCATCAATTCAAAAATAAAAAAAAATATTGCCTAAAAATGTAGTCACTAATATACTACCTCTTTCAATGCACACAATTCCTTAATAATTATTCTAAGTTGTTTAAGTAACTATGTATATATTTCCCAGGAAACACCTAACAAAATGCATTTATGGATATTTATATAGATTTTCTTTTAGTGTTTTATTTATAATAATCATAACACTATTTTAAAATAATAGCAGATATAACACTAACTGCTAAATACACAGGCAAAATACACAGACTATGTATTTGCTAATGTGAATTTTGTAATTGCTACAAAATAATGAAATATATTTAACTACCTCATAAATATGTTCTTATATCAGAATGATATCACTGTTCTTTCAGATTAGGGTTGTGCATTTGGAGGTTTCCAGCAGTTATTTTTATGGCTTTGTTTGAACTTCTCATCTTATCTATCTTAAAATACTTGAAAAGTAGCATAGCAAGTTTCCTTGACCTCTTCTGACAAATTAAATATTCAACAACTCTCAAGCACCCATTACTCTTGAGATGACATCATGATCTCAACAACAGTCATAAGCAAATCAACATAATGACCACCCAGCTAGAACACACAGAGATCCTTGTTGGACGAAGTAGGAGGGCCTCTGCTATTAAGAGGTCAGGATTTAGGTTTAAGTGGCTCAGAGTCTCAGATTCAGTGCTTTACTTAATATCTGGGTGACAAATACACTTTACCTTTAATTAATAAATGCAGAAAGATGAAGCTGTCAAATTCATATTCATAGGATGGGATGGGGAAGAATATTCTATAACATCTACTTAGAATATCAAAGCATTTACTAAAATGTGTTTTTAGTTTTTCTACAGGAAAGAAGTTAGCTAATAAGTAAAGCAAAGTACTTTTAATGTGTCCTATTTGGGGGGACAAAGATGTATTCACTCATTATCAGTAATAGTTTTGCTGACTCATCTAATTATATCGTAGGATATGCTAACTCTTGTTTCATTTTTAGTGGATCTCAGATGCCCTAATGAGTATCTGAAAACAATAGGAACAGCAACGTTATTCGCAAACCCTTACAGAGAATCTAATATGTGCCATGCACTCTTCTAAGTATTTTTAGATTATTAAGTTCATTTACTACAGCCATCTCATGATATAGATATTATTAATTCATTTACAGATGAGGAAATTGAGGTGAAGAGGGATTCACTTATTTTGCTCAAGGTCATAGAGCTGAGTGGGCATCTTGAATTCTAACCAAGGAAAGTAACCCATGTAAACATTACTAAACTGCATTGGACATTAAAGAAATGTTTTAAATCACTTTTTTTTTCAAAATAAAGATTTTAAAATGATGATTAGCCATGAATTCATTTATCAGGTATTTATTAATTACTGATAGGTATGATGGATGAAAATAAGAAAGGTATAGATGACAAACAATATGGAGCTTAATACAAAGATAAGTATTTAAAAATGATTTACTTTATTATTCTAAATAGTTTGCATTAAGTAGAAAAATTAATATGTCAAACTTTCAATTGTTTTTGTAATTCACATCTATATGTTTTATAACCACTAGATATAAAGAGATTTAAATATAGTTTTGTAAGGATATATTTTAAAGTGAGTTATTTGTCTGTTCTGTAACTTTACCCTATGTATATAGTTTTCTCTTTCTTTCTGTTAATTTAAGATAAGTCTGATGAACGTTCTGAACTTCCCTAACCTGTTTCTATTCTAAGCTTATATTGCTATAACAATCGACTCTTCTAAACTTCAGATTCTCTATCTTCCCTAAAGTCTTCCCTAAGAACACACATCTAAATGACTTTAAAGTATGTAGTTGAAAATATCCACTTGATATAATAATATCCAATCACTTATTGACACTTTAATAATTTTTTAGATATTATTTTTGAAGGATAGTTGTCTAATTTAATTTTTTACCAATCAGAGCAGCTCTATTCAATATAACTTTCTGCAATGATAGGAATATTCTATAATTGTAACACCCAGTGTTATAGCCACTAGACACATATGGCTATTGTTGAGAACTTAAAATGTTTCTAGAGGGACTAAACAATTGATTTTTTACTTTCATTTAATTTTAATTAATTCAACTTTAAAGTTAGTCACATGTGGCTACTGGCTGCCTATTAGACAATATAAATCTACAGTACTGTATGCAGAGCAGATGTTTAATAAATTGTGCTGAATGGGAGATTAAAAATGTGTTAACATAAAAACATTCAAACCTGTAAAGAATTTTTGTGGGTTTATTTGAGCCAAACTGTCAATTGCCAGGAAGCAGGACCTCAACGAACTGAGATAATGCTCTGGAGAATGGCAGGTTACATCTATATTTATACATTGTAACCCACCTACATGAAATCCATATATGATAGACCAGAGAGGCTGGAGAAAGCAAAGTGGGGAAACCCCTGGTGTTGGATAAAAAGTAAAATGATGGACACATACTTAGATGGGTACAGGAACAATTAACATGATAACAATGAAGGGATTTGTGGTATTTGTCCTGTTGCCCAGGCACATTAGCTTGTGCCCCAAGAGGTTAGGAAAAGGAAAGTTACAAGTTACCCAGACTTTCAAGGCTATCCTATCTAATAAAAAGCTAATATGCAAATTGTCCCCTAGACCGGGAGTTCATCCAGTAGTTTGACCAGGGGGTGGGGCCAGCCGGCCAACTGCCTGCAGCCCCTCCCCCTGGCTGGCCCAGCCCTATCAGCCACCCATGCATGAATTCATGCACCAGGTCTCTATTGTTATTATTGATGCAAAAAGACAGATAGGCTCAGTTAAGGTAAAGGTTGGCCTTGTCAGTGAAGATACCAGCCTAGGATATAACTATCCACCATAACTTCTTTTAGTTAAAGTTTAATTTCAGATCATCCTTTGTGGTTACTTTAGGTCTCTGAGTTTGCAGGACTGCCATGCAGGCCTTCCCTGAACTTGTCAGGTTAGCATGTGGCCCCTATCATCCACAAATGGCAGCAGAATAAGTGGAATCTACATTGACACTCTCCCAGGAGCAAACTGGAAATACAACTAAACTATAGAAAGACCACCCTGAAAAATCAACTGAAGATTACCTGAGGAGAACCCTGATAATCAAGGATGGAAAGTGGAGGCCACATAGAGACTGGTAGGAAGTGTGGAGATGCTAAGGCAGGGAGCAGGTTCCCACAGAGCAATTAAAGTTCCAGAGAGATATCTCAGCTATGGGTTCCCACTGAGAACTCTGGGGTTTAACCCCAACCTGGGGTCCCCAGCCCAGAGCACCAGAATTGGCAAAAGGATCCACATAACACCTGGCTGTGAAAAGCAGCAGGGTTGCTCTCTGCCAGACAGAGATAGCTGGAAATGCAGGCATCCTCTTAAAGGGCCAAGACAAATATTTTAGTGCAGCCATTCACACTGGACTCTGGAAGAGGGAGGACAGACTGTACTGGAGTTGTGTAAGGAGAGTCCAGGATTGGGGGCTCTGGGTTGAAGCTTGGAGGACAGCCACCCTGGTTTCCTGTGCTGGGTCATTCCCTCGTGCTCTGGAGAACAATCTTTCTACTACAGACTTTTTTTCACCCAGGTGGTTTTGGCCTGGTGTGGAGCATGCAGGAAGGAGCTGATCAATGATTCTCACTCATCATTGATGTTTCTATTTTCCCTCTTCCTTCCTCTGTGAAATTAATAAAAAAATATATTTTAAAAATAAAAGAGATAAGGCCCTGTTTTAAAGAATGAATGGCTCGATAGCATCCTGTATAATAAAGAGCTAATAATATGCTGATTAGACTGAATGGTGGAATGACCTTCCAGAACAACCAGTGGGTGGGGGTGGGGGGCGCAGGGCCTTGAGGCAGCTGGGGGCTATGAGGGCCTACTCTTGCACGATTTTTGTGCATGGCCTCTAGTGGGAAAATAATAGTGTAGAGTAGTGGTAGTCTCTAGCCTGAGATTTTTTTATTGTAATTAAAATGTTTTTCTTTAATTCTGGGACTATTGAAAGTCTTTCAAATTTTTGTTAATGAAATTAATAAAAATTTCTTGCCATATCTTTTCATCTTAATTTTATGACTGAAATAATATTTAATATTTTAAAAGTTTTAAAAAAGTCAATCTCGGAGTAAAGTTAAATTATTTCTAGGAAAGAAAAAAATGTGTTCTTATACCACCATCTTACTATGTATCAAATAAATCTTTGGCACACGTGGACAGGGCACTTAGTACCCCTGCACATATAATTGTGTCAATTTTTCTTAATGAAGAAGTCATCAGAACTAAGAAGAATATTCTGAAAAAAAGATAATAATCCAGCTTTGAACAAACCACTGAGGTTGCTAGACAGAATGGGAAAGGCCAGACAGTGTCTATAGCTCTTTTATCTGAAGATGACTTTTCAGATTATCTAAATCCCTGGCTTCCTTGTCTCTGCTCATATATGTAGATTCCTTAAGAAAAAAAAATTTTCATTGTTACTTTTCTACATAGAAATGTGTTGATCTCCAAACACAAGTTTGTGGTCTCCTTACCAGTTCTCTTTCATTAAAATTAATAATCTGTCACTCTGATTTATCAATTAGTCTCCTGTACATCTCACTGAGCTTGACAATTTTAGGTTATTGATAACATGCAGTTTCCGAATGAGCAAAATGAAGACTGTACCTAGTGGCAAAGTAAACTGATTCAAGCCTGCCCTGATCAACTTGTTCTGATAACTGGTCTGGCACACCCCGTGGTCAATATTGTGCCCTTCAAACTATGATAACTATTATTTCAATCTATTTTAAGAATGTTGACTTATATTCACCAGAGATTAGATATAATTATTCCTTATGTAATTACTTCTAGAAAATTATTACCGATGTACTTAAATGTTATTTTTTTTACTTTGGAAAATGTAAAAGGAGCCTTGTGTGTTATGTAAACTCTTCTCATCAACAGATGATATATGAGAAAACAAAAATACAAACAAACAAACTTTGTACATTAGCAAATCAACCAAGGAGGCACAACCAAATGTGCATTTGGCATATTTAACACAGCAGACTAATAGCTCTAAATTAACCCTGAATTTGCTTCTGTAAAGAAGAATTAATATTGACATTTCCAGCTGGAGGGGTCACTGAGGGTCAATAAGTTGACTATTGTTCAATTATCTAATTAAGTTCTAGGAAAGATGTGAATCACAAGTTCAGCCAGCATCTGAACTGATTCATACAAACAGGCTAGTATTGGTCCAGAAGCCCACTTCAGTGATCACTGAGAGGATATAGATTGATTGTCTTTCTCAGCTAGTGTATTGACACGTGAAGATATAGAAAACTCATTTTGAACTTTTGAATTAAAATGTTTAAAAAAAGGCACCAGGAATAGTTTAGTGAGTTTAAGCATGCAGGACATTTCCACTTGTATGATCTCAGAAGATCCAGTGAATAGGTGTACATATAAAGAGAAAAGTTTTTCCAAAACCACTCCTAGCCCAAACATGGGTACACAGGGTACTGCAAGTATTGAGTATTGAGAATAACAAGGTATCAGTATTAAGGTTAAATCAAAGAATTGACTCTTCAAACTGTTATTTAGAGATACAAAAAGTGATACACAGGAAACACAAAAAATCTGTTCATCTTAAGGTTTTTAGATTTCTAAGTATGTTAAGGTGCTTACCTTATGAACATTATAAACATAATTCAGTTAGTACAATTGGTAAGAATGACTGCATAGTAACATCTGGGCAGAATATGATACTTATTGCAATAAGCTATAAAGAATCAATGTAAAATATTTGTTTCAAGGGCTAGCAATGTGCAAAAAGAATATTCTTTTAATTACCAGTGCAGAAGAATAGCTACTTTGTTAATTCCCAAATTCCCAATAAGGTGTATATACTATGTCCTTTAAGATTGATTGCATCTATGATAGAATGACAAATGTGTTCAATTGGAGGAAAGCAATAGATCAATAAAATTTTATTTCATAAAGGTTTTAGATCTGTACCTCATGCCAAAAGTCATCAATAAATTGGGATATATTGTCTTGTTTCAACCACCATTAGGTCACAGCACTGAGCTACAGGATTATAGTCAATGAGTTGTATTCAATGGACCATTGCCAAGTTCAGGTGACATAAGTGATGTTCTGCAGTGATTGGTTTCAGACCTATTGCTGAGCATTTTAATCAGTGACTTTGATGATTGGATTGTGAACATGACCATTAATTTTGCAGATAAGTTGTGGAGAGTGACATCTCTAAGCACTGAGGATAAAAAATAACCTTAGGACATTCCACAAGTTTTCAGAATTAATTGTGATAAAATTCAAAAGGAACAATTAAAGGTTATTGTACTGATAGAAAAAAAAATAAGGGATATGAAAGTGAGGAAAAGCTGTCTATGCATAAACATGATTAAAGAAAGTTCAAAACACCTTAGAGAAAGTGATTAAAAAGCCAAACCTGGTACAAATGTACTTACGCAAATGAGGTAGTAACAGTATGGTGCTATGGACAAAGGACTGGGAACTGAAGAGCAGAGTTGAATCCCAGTTTCACACTTACTAACTTTTTGCCCTTGGGCTAATACAGGCCAAATCTCTGAATCTCACTGTAAGGTGATATTATGAGTATCTTGTTCAATTAAAGTTTTAAAATGGTATCATTTCTGTAAAAATACATAGTGAATTTTAAATCACTACACTAATGTTAATTATTAAAAATAATTTTTATAAAAGCAATAGTCTCTCAAATTACACATAGTTTATTCAGAGTTTATAGAATTTTTTGGAGAGTGAAATTTTTAAGAACATAGATATCATGCTCTATTAGATGTTAAATTGCATTTTAATTTTTAAAAATAACCCAAAAGTAGTAGTATTAATATTTTTAGAACACACATGAGAAGAAAGTACTTTTAAATGTCTAATTAATCCAAAGTTTTATTTTGTTACCTATCCAGTGGTCGGCAAACTCATTAGTCAACAGAGCCAAATATCAACAGTACAACGATTGAAATTTCTTTTGAGAGACAAATTTTTTAAACTTAAACTATATAGGTAGGTACATTGTTATTAAATTAATTAGGGTACTCCTAAGGCTTAGGAAGAGCCACAGTCAAGGGGCCAAAGAGCCGCATGTGGATCGCGAGCCACAGTTTGCCGACCACCGATAGAGATTTAACTCTTATTTCAAGCTAAGGTTATTAGGTTCCGGCAGGCTATGGAATCACTGGTTTGAAAGTGTGAAAAAAAGAAAGATGACTGAATTGTCATCCATATGAGAATGTTCTTATAAAGTCAACCCTAAAAACAGCTGGGATATGTATAAAAACAGTTCAGAGGGACTTCCTGGCGTAGTAGTTGGTCTTTTTTTTTCTTATTATCATTTTAAATTTGCTATTCCAAATGTGTTGTTTTTACTAGCTTGAAGTTGCTATTCTTAATTTTTCTAAGGCCATAAAATAAAACTTTATTTTGCTAGGGTGTAGAGATTTGGTTTTTTAATTCTCCTTTAGTCTTAGGCAGAAAGGCAAACCTCTAGATTGAATGCTGAGCAAGGAACATAGAATCTTATTGATGGCAACTTCTGCTTTCTGCTTTTCAGAAACACAGGTAACTTTGGAATTATTAAGTATATGCAAATGGTACCCTAAAATTCCATTTTAAGTACAATCCTATGGAAATAAGTTTTAATGGGGTCAGGCTAAATGTGAGGCTCAGAGAAAAACCACTGAGGAAAAGTCAAGGTCTTAAGCATGTAATGTGAAATTAGATAATTTGATAACATATGCATCTTTCTTTACAAGCTATTCATGGTTTCATTTACTACTGCTCCATGGTCTGCAAGCCCCAAACTTGATATGAGAAATGGTTTGTCCTGATTAAGTGGCCTACTTTGCATTATTGGTGTGAAACTCTCACTGATTCAAAAGAATTTTTATTACTATTACTTCACAATGTGAAATCTGTTCAGGAAAATGTAAAACCTTATTATTTTCCCAATAGATTATACTATCACTCATAACAGTTGCATTAAAACTAACTTATGTTTACTCAATTGAAAACAATGTTGCATGGGAGCATTTTAACCCCAAATAAATAGGCTATTTTTTTTCCAAATAATATATGTTGGTAAAACAATGTTAAAGTCCTCTTGCAATCAGGTACCAGAATGCTTCTAAAGAGATTTAATGACTAAGTCACTAAAATACCCTAAACACATTAACTTTAAGACCACAATATTAAGGATGATACAATTCAATAATTCCACATTATTTCCTGAATCTGAAGGGACAGCTTTAATTTTTATTTTTTTCTCCTACAATCCAACTTGTCTTGCAATAAGATAAAGGCAACCTAAATTTTCTTTAATTCTCACCGCAAAGGATAGGGATGGCCAGCAAAATCATAGCTACTTATTACTTGTGGTTTCTAGAACAGTACTGCTACAACATTAATGTACACACTTCACCTGGAGACCTTGTAAAACTGCAGATTTAAACTCAGCAGGTCTGAATGGGACCCCAGAATCTACATTTGTAATAAGCCACCTCCGGTGTCTGGAATCTATAGAGGAGGAAGAGTTCACTAAACCTTTAAACTATCACAAAATTTCCCTATAAAAATATTGCAAATCTGAATAGCTCAATAAGAATACAGATATAATGTGGCGGGAATTATTACTGTGTTCTCAAGAAGTAGCCAGTATCCCTGCATTCCTGTCAAGAGGTGCTAATGCTTTAACTTTCTCATTAATATTCATAAATATTCACCAACAATGTAGTGCACTATAGAGGCTCTGGTATTCTGAGTCCTATGGAACCTCTCAAAGCTTCTTCTGAATTCAGATTTTAAATAGCACCTGATTTTATTAAATACTTTATATTTTAAAAAATATAGTTGTTAACAAATCATCACTAAAGCCAAAATTTTAAGCAAAGGTTGTGGTTGATGGCATTTAAAAATAAATATAACTAATTAGAAGATACTTCTATATGGCTCAAATGGAAATACCATCAAGAATGATTCACATCTGGCTAATTGGATTAGTGGTTAACTATGCTATTTACTTCTGATATTTTTAAACCTATGGAAAGGATAAACTGGTACAATAGACACTGCATTGAAGAATTAGAAGTTCTGAAGCAAAAGAATGACCTGTGCAATCAAAACCTCTCTGAGCCTCTGTGCTTTGAGGAGTTACACGGGGATAATAACTCACTGATGTGGAGCTGGGACAAAGGAATGAGGTGATGCACGGGAGATCCTTAGCGCTGTCTGCCTGTGGTTACCAACCTACAATTACTAGTTTAAATTATTATTACTTTTAATGATCTGAGTTTCTGTGAAAATTACAGAAATGAGAAAATATTTACAAAGCACCTTTTACCATGTTAACCTTAATAACAATAATATTAAATCCACCATTTATTGAATACCTACTTTATGTCAAGTATTGTGTGAAATCAATAATCATCTTATATCCTCATACATGTCCAGAATTTATATTGTATTAAAGAATAACCAAGTCCAGAAAAATGAAGTGTTTTCCCACAGTCCCGAGTATATGAAGTGCAGAACAGCAGTATTTCAACATAAATTTCTTCAACCTCACAGATGTTGACATTCCACTATACTGATGTTCAAAACTGTTTCTTGTGGTTTTGTCATCGGTGAACTAGGATTACTAATGTAGACCAGTTTGGCTTAGTGGATAGAGCATTGGCCCCAGACTGAAGGGTCCTGAGTTTGATTCCAGTGAAGGGCATGTACCTCAGTTGCAGGCTCCATCCCAGCCCTGGTTAGGCCCATGCGAGAGGCAATCAAACCATGTGTCTCTCTTACATAGATGTTTCTCTCTCTCTGTGTGTCTCCCCCTCCCTCCCACTCTCTCTAAAAATAAATGGGAAAATATCCTCAGATGAGTATTAACAAAAAATAAAATAAAATAATGTAGACCATACATACTTGATTTAAAAATTAAAACAAATAATGCATATTGAAAAGCCAGTCAGATGGCTTGCACAAAGTTAGCAGTTGATACAGCCTCTGTATGCAGTCACAGACCAGTAATGGAATAGATTATAGGTCTGAGGTGGGCTCTGCCTGCAATAGCAATAGCCACAGTAAGGTTTTCACTCTTACGGCATTGGCATCAGCTTCTGTTCTGTCCTCTAACAACGGTCTATGCAGTATTTCCCATCATGCCATTGGTTCTATTTAGTCAGATACAACATAACATTATTATGGCAAAATAAGCATTCTGCCTTTTTTGGATTCCTGGCAGAATATTCCAAACACGACTTTCCTCTTGCTGATGCTGTTAATTGCACAAATGCTCATGTCATCTTGTTTAGACTGTGGTTTCATCCTGTTTTGACTATCACGTTGCCCTTATGCTGGTAACCCTGTTGACAGACTTCAGCTGGTACATACTGTGCCTTGCAGTCTGATAGGCATCAGCTGCAGCAAATAGACAACTTCTGTTTCAGCTTGCTGCCAGACAAAAATTTGTATTAAATTTTACTTTTAATTCTCCCTAACGAAATATTTTTAGATTCATGTATGAAATACGTCCTTCCTTCTTGAGTATTTACAAATGTCTAATAAATTTTTCCTTTTCTTATATGCACTGAATTAGGTGACATATAAAAATAACAATGGCTCTTTTTGGTATATGTTACTAATAGTGGTGCCTTTCATAAAACTGCCACTTATCTTTCATTAGCAATTTTAAGGTTGATTAAATTGGATTTATTGCATGTAAAGTACAGGGAGAGGACAGGGATGGCCGAATTGTTAATGTTCTATCTCTCAAAATGAAGAAAAACAATTTACCAGCCCTCACCCAAACAAAGTACATAAACAATGGCCAGATTAGTGCACTGTGTTTCTACAACTTTGTGCTACATATCTTCCATTTTGCTTCCTGTTTTGAATTTGTCATGTTAGCTTATATGAATGACAAAGGCCACATTTTAAGAACATTTAAAAAGGCAGGGGAATTCTGTTCAGGTGCTCAATGGAGTGTTAGAACTCTGTGTATTGAGATCAGAAGCTCTGTCAGTCAGTTGGGTCCACATGTGTCCACATGAATCCAGAATGTTATCACCACACATCTGGGATAGTAAGGGTTTGTAATTGCTTCTATCTTCCAATGGCTCTTGCACACTACCGTAAGATTTTAGTTCTCTAAAATGTTGTTTTTGTTATGTTGTAGACATTATTATTATTACTTATTTTGGCCACCTAGTGTACATTACATTACCCTTCCTCAGCTCCTAATCACACTCCTATTTCTGTTTGGTGACTTTTCTTTGCTTCACTGTGTGCAGTAATGATACTATGGAAATTTAGGTGTCTTCCTTTTACTACTGTACCAGAAAGGATTAGAGCTTATTTCTCACCACTCACATATAGCCAGGAAGTAGACATATGAATTATATTTAGCCCATTCCCTTCAGATACTTAGAATCTTGAGGAAGTGTGATAAAGTTTGAAGAAATAGTTAGAATCTGTTTTCTTAATTATAGAGACCCACAACAAAAGGAGGGGCCCAAAGAACATATCTGTTATGAGTACTCCCCTGTAATTTCTACCCCTGTTTTATCTCGGGCTGCCCAAATATGTTCCTTTGTCTCCGAAGTTTGCTTGGAACTTTTAACTCTGACTATAATCACAATATTTTCTGTTGCTTATTTTGGTATGACTTTAATTAAAGAACTCCGGATCATACAACTCAGAAACTGTGCATGATGACACTTTCCTTCTTCAAAATTTGTGGCTTCAGGATGATGGCAGAGTGCAGAACATGGCGGGTGCCAGACCAAGGCAGGGCACCAGTCTCTGTCATCAGGGCAAGCCTCTGGTGGTTCTTGAAAATTCTTTGCTCCTGCATGCGATGGTCCAGCCTGGAGCTTGAACCTGCTGCCAGTGCTGGCCCTGCTTGCACCTGCTGCAGGCACCAGCCCCAATTGCTTCGCGCCATCAGCAGGTGTGAGAGAGGCTGGAGCCCTCAATGCGTGGGAGCAGCGGCACTGGTAGTGGGGGCTGATGGCAGAATGAGGATTGGGGTCCACTGCGGGAGGGGCCGGGTGAGGGTGTGGAGGATGGGCTGAAACCCGCCCCTGTGTCCACCACAGCCTCGTGGCCCACAGATCCTTTCAAGGTGCAGGAATTCATGCACTGGGCCTCTAGTATAATATAATAAATAATTCCATAATTATAGTCAGATATGTCAGCATTCTACTCTTAACAATTGCTAGAGATTGTTGACAAAAAATTTCTAAGGATACATGACTTGAATAACACCATCAACCAAGTTGATCTAATTGATATGTGTAGAACATTTAAACCCAAAGCAGAATGAATATTCATGCAAGTGTAGAAGAAATATTTATTGAGAAAGATCATTCTCTGGTTTATAAAGCATATATAAATAAATTGAAAAGGATTCAAGAGTTCCAAAATATTTTTTTTTCTGGCCAAAAATGGAATTAAATTTGAAATCAATAAAAGATTGGAACTTAAATAATACACTTCTAAGCAACAAATGAGTCAAATAAAGTCAAAGGGGAAATCTAAAGTTTTTAGACACTCTAAGGGAAATTCCAACTTGTGTAAAGTAAATAAAAATGAAAACAACATAGAAACAAACAAGTTTAAAAATAGAGCTATTTAAAAATATCAATTGTTTCTCCATCCTAAAAGTTTAAAAAATTTTAAAACACAAGCAAACTACCAAATTAACACACAGTTTAAAAGTAATGAGCAGTTAAGAGAAAGAATTCACCCCTAAAAGGAAGGAGAGCAGGGAGGAGGAGGAAACACAGGGAGAAGGAAAGAAATGGATGAGGAATGAGGAAAGGGGACAGCAAATGAGTGTTTGGAAGTGTTTATGTGCAGTTGTGGAATACATACATTTCCTTGTGAGTTCAATTCTGGTATATTCCCATGTCAAAGTATAGTTGAGATCTTCATTATAAATATCCATAGAACAACAATCCAGGCTTAAATGAACACTGTTGACTCCTCCTACTTCTCAACTTATTGAAGAGAGTGTTTTTACTCCATTTTATGTTCTTGCCTCCTTTGTCAAATTTTAATTAATTGAGCATAAATACTTGGATCAATTTCTGGGTTCTCTGTTCTGTTCCATTGATCTATATGTCTGTTCTTGTGCGAATATCTGGCTGTTTTGGTTACAGTGGTTTTGTAGTATAACTTGATATCTGATATTGTGATTCCTCCAAATTTGTTCTTCTTTCTCCAGATTGCTGTAGCTATTTGGGATCCTTTTCTGGTTCCATATAAATTTTTGGAGTATTTGTTCTAGATGTGTGAAATATGCCATTGTATTTTAATAGGAATTGCATTGAGTCTATAGATGCTTTGGGTAGCATGGACATTTTAATAATATTAATTCTACCAATCCATGAACACAGTATATTCTTCCACTTGTTTATATCTTCCTCTTTCTCCTTTTTAACATCCTGTAGTTTTCTGAGTACAAAACTTTTACCTCCTTGGTTAAGTTTATTCCTAGGTATCTTAAATGTTTTTGTTGCAATGGTAAGTGGGGTTGCTTGTTTAGGTTATCTTTCTGAAATTCATTATTGGTGTATAAAAATGCTATTTCTTTATGGGTGTTAATTTTGTATCCTGGTACATCATCAAATTCATTTATTAAATCTAGTAATCTTCCAGTGGAATCTTTAGGGTTTCCTATGTACAATATGCCATCTGTGAATAATGAGAGTTACTTCCTTCTTTCCAATTTGGATGCCTTTTATTTCTTCTTGTCTGATCACGGTGGCTTCTTCTTGTCTGATCAAGTAAGATGTTGAATAAGAGTGGTGAGTGTGGACATTTCTGTCTTGTTTTTGTTCTTAGTTTTTGCCCATTAAGTATTATGTTCACTCTAGGTTTGTCATATATGTCCTTTATTATGTTGAGGTATGATCCCTATATTCCCATTTTGCTAAAAGTTTTTATCAAAAATCAGTGTTTGGTTTTGCCAAATGCTTTTTCTGCATCTATTGCTATCATTGTGTGATTTCTGTCTTCCAATTTGTTTATGTGATGTATCACATTTATTGGTTTTTGAATATTGTACCAGACTTGCATCCCTGGAATAAATCCCACTTGGTCACAGTGTATGATATTTTTAATATATTTCTGGATCCAATGTGCTAACATTTTATTGAGTATTTTAGCATATATGTTTGTCAGGGACATTGCCCTGTAATTCTCTTTCCTTGTAGTGGCTTTATCTGGTTTTGAAATTAGGATAATGCTGGCCTCATAAAAAGAGCTTGTAAGTGTTTCTTCCTCTTAGATTTTTTGGAATAGTTTTGAGAAGTATAAGTGTTAATTCTTTAAATGTTTGGTAAAACGTCCCTGTGAAGCTGTCTGGACTAAGGCTTTTGTTTGCTGGGAGTTTTTTTGTTTTGTTTGTTTTGTTTTGTTTTTCTGCTTCAATTTCATCAATTGTCATTGGCTTTTTCAGGTTTTCTAATTCTTCCTGATTCCATTTTGGGAAACTTTATTTTTCTAGGAATTTGTCCATTTCATCCACATTGTCCAGCTTGATGGCATACAGTTGCTCATAGTATTTTCTTACAATTCTTTGTATTTATATGATGTCAGTTGTTACTTCTCCCCTTTCATTTCAGATTGTATTTATTGGGGTCCTCCCTCTTTCTTTCTTGATGAGTCTGGCTAAGGGTTCATCAATCTTGTTTATCTTTTCAAAGTAACAGCTCTAGGTTTCATTGATGTTTGTATCTCTTTTTATCTCTATGTCATTGCTGCTCTAATCTTTATTATTTCCTTCCTTCTACTTACTCTGGGATTTTCTTGCTGTTCTCTTATTAATTCTTTAAGTTGTAGGGTTAAAGAGTTTATTATAAAATATTCATATATTTTTATGTAGGCCTGCAGTGCTATGAACTTCCCTCTCAGACAGCGTCTGCTGTGTCCCAGAGATTTGGGGTTGTAATGTGTTCATTTTTATTTGTTTCCAGGAAGTTTTTTTACTTCTTTATTGATCTCATTGGTAATCCATTCATTGTTTAATAACATTTTATTTAATCTCCATGTTTTTAATGTTTCTGGGTGTTTTTACTGTTGTTGATTTCTAATTTCATTCCATTATGATCTGAGAAGATGCTTGATATAATTTCAATCTTCTTGATCTTGTGGAGACTTTTGTATCCTAACATATGATCTATCTCTGTGAATGACCCATGTGAACATGAGAAAACTACATATTCTGCAAGTTTGGGGTGACATGTTCTATAAATGTCAAATAGATCCATTTGATCCAGTGCGTCATTTAGATTCACTCTTTCACTGTTAATATTTTATCTGGAAGATCTATTCATTGAAGTCAACAAGGTGTTAAAGTCTCTTACTATGACTGTATTGCTGTTGATCTCTCCTTAAAGTCCTCTAGACATTATTTAATATATGTAGGTGCTGCTATATTGAATACATATATGTTTACCAGGGTTATATCCTCTTTTTGGATTGATCCCTTTAGCATTATATAGTGACCTTTATTGTCTCTTATAATTGCCTTCATTTTAAAGTATATTTTGTCAGATATGAGTATTGCTACCCCAGCTTTTTTTTTTTCATTTAGTTGGAAATTTTTTTTTTCCATCCCCTCACTTTCATCCTGAGTATTTTGTTCTGAGGTAGTTCTCTTGTAGATAGCAAGATAATTGGATCTTATTTTTGTATCCATTCAGCTATCCTGTGTCTTTTGATTAGAGCATTTTAATCCATTTACATTTAAGGTTATTATTGATAGGTACTTATTTTTTACCATTTTAATTCTGTATGACTATGTTTCCCTTTCTATATATTTCTTCTCATTACAGCAGTCCCTTTAGCATTTCTTGCAGTGATGGTTTGGTGGTAGTGAACTCTTGTAGCTTTGTTTGTTTAGGAAACTCTTTGTTTCACAATCTATTTTGAATGATAGTCTTGCTGGATATATAGTAATGTTGGTTCAGATCCCTGCTTTTCATTACCTTGAATACTTCATGCCATTCCCTTCTGGTGTGTAGAGTTTCTGATGAGAAGTAAGCTGACAGCCTTATGGGAGCTCCTTTGTAGGTAACAGGTTGCTTTTCTCTTGCTGCTTTAAGATTCTCTCTTTGGCTTTAATTTTTGGCATTTTAATTATGATGTGTCTGGGTGTGGTCCTGTTTGGGTTAGTCTTGCTTGGGATTCTCTGTGCCTCCTGAACTTCTGTGACTTTTTCCTTCATCGGGTTAGGGAAGTTTTCTGTCATTATTTCTTCAAACTGAATTCTGTGACTTTTTCCTTCATCGGGTTAGGGAAGTTTTCTGTCATTATTTCTTCAAACACTCTCTCTAGACCTAGCTTGCTTTCTTCACCTTCTGGTACTCCTATGATGTGACTATTGTTATGCTTCATGTTGTGCCAGTAGTCCCTTAAGCTGTCCTCCTGTTTTTAATTTTTTTTTCTGATTAAGTTATTTTTCTACCCTGTCTTCTAATTCACTGATCTAATCCTCAGCTTCCCCTAATCTTCTGTGTACTCCTTCTACTGTGTTCTTTATTATAGCTATGTCATTCTTCAGAGTTGGTGATTCTCATGCTGTTGAGCTTCTTTGCCATTATTCTGAACACTATATCTGAAAAATTTCTTATCTCCATTTTATTTATCTCTTCATCTGTGGAATTCTCTTGTTCTTTCATTTGGGGCTTGTTGTGTTCTTTTGTTTGTTTGTTTGTTTGTTTGTTTCCCATTTTGACTGCCTGTTTGTGTTTATGTATTAGATAGATCTGCTACGACTCCCAATCTCTAGTGTAATATGATGTCAAATGCTATTTGTGACTGACCCTGAGTACCCTGTTTGGAGCCATCCATAATCCACAGTTTGTGACTCTCTGTTGGGGTTGGGTGCCTTTGGAAAGGACCAAGATGTGCATCAAAGTCTCCTTTTTCTAGCCCCAGTCCCTGAATTATATCAGGCAAAGACTCAAAGCCTCCAGAGACCCACCTATGCCTGAAGTCTTATTGTATTCAGCCTTGGTTAGCCTTAGGTGATTGACCACAGGATGAGGGGAGAGGTTTTCCAATCTGCCTGTAGGCTGATTGCTATTCTCAGTTTCTTAATGGGCCTCAGAAACTCCACAGGGTGGGATAAGGGGTTTTTCAATACAGTGCGTCAGCTGCCTTACCCCCAGGCAAAAACTGTCTGGATAGCAAAGGTCCATAGGAGAAAGATGTCCTTCGCAGTGTGAGGGAATGACTCACCACAGGAAATGAGGGTGGCTGCACACTCAGAGCCCCCAATACTAGACTCATCACACAGATCCAGTCCACTCTGGCCTCCCTCTGCTGGAGTCCAAGGTGAGTGGCTACACTAAAAATTTGGTGCATTGGCCCTTTAAGAGGGTACCTGCATTTTAGTATCTCTGGCTGGCAGACAGACACACTCCTGATTTTCACAGTTAGGTCTTATGTGGGTTCCTTTTTCAGTTCTGGTGCTGTGGTCTGGGGAGCCCCACTTGGGGTTTAGACCCCAGAATTCTCAGTGGCAACCCCCACAGCTGAGGTATCTTTTTAGGACTTTAGCTGCTGTGTATGGGAACCTAGCCAGACCTTTCATGCCTTTGCACTTACTACCAGTCTCTATGAAGTCTCCACTTTTCTTCCTTGGTTTTAGGTTTCTCTCCAACTAATCTTAGTTGATTTTTCAGGTTGGTTTTTCTGTATTTTACTTATAATTCCTGTTTGGTCTTGGGAGCATGTCAGTATAGTTTCCACTTACTCTAATACCATTAATTATTATTTTCCATGGGAACAACTGTAAACTTATCTTTGCCCCACCCTGTATAATGTCTTGTTGGGAGAATAATATTAATTGAAATTATTAAATTAATTAATTAAATTAATTAAAATATTATATTAACTCAGTATTTATTTCTTTTAGGTTATAATATACACTGTATATTTACTATATAAGTGAAATAAAACAAAATTATCAATCATTTATTGAGCAGCTACCATGTGCCAGCCTTTTGTAGATAAGGACTTTACATATCATTTTATTTAATCTTCATAGCAACACAGTACAGTAGAAACTGAGACTCAAAGAAAAGTTCACCAGTTTATCTAAAGGCTCCAAACAAGGCCAAGACATGAACTCAGATCTCTGAATATTGTATGCAGTGTGTTACTTTAAATATAAGCTGTGACCATGTCTAATGACATAATTTTAGTTTACTTCCTAGTCTAGATCTATGGTGGGAGTATTCAATAGCTAATTCTTACCTCCTGTCCAAAACTCTTTAAGACCTTTAACTCACAGTTTATTATCATTTTCTCGAACAAATAAGTCTAATTTCTTAATGGTCCTCAGCCATTTACTTCCCTTCTGCTTGATTGGTATTTCCATTATATCATCTTTAAGTAATATGTGAGGTAGTCAAAAGGCTGAGCAGAATTTTTTTCTTAAGCTCCAACATTATGCTCTAGGCAGTGAGTTTGTTGGTGAGGCCAACAGAAAAATAATCTGCAACATTATACAATAGTGCAATAATGAACTTGAAGGAAGTCGCTGCAGGACTTACTCTGTAGAGGAAGTACCCTAACTAGGCAGTCTCCTTTAACTGAGTCATGAAAATGATTTTATGATGAAACTACTGGCCTAGCAGTCTGACCAAGAATTTATTCATGACTGTAACATTACATGTGGCCCTGGTCAAGTTTCTAAAACATTCTGTGCTACTCTTTCTTTAAATGTAGAAGAAAGAGTCATTAATCAACTTTCCAGATTCCACATAGTCAAAAAAGCTGTAGGATAAAGTTGTATATAAGAAATGAATTACTTCTTTTGGCCTTTACATGTAAATTAACTTTTCAAATGGCAGTGATCAGAAGCCAGAAGGAAGGAGCAAAGATGAGATGTATTCATTCATTCCTTTCCTGACATATTATAAAAATCTGAAATTCTGTTAACTATGTAAGTCCCAAAGGGTTTTATTTTCTTAAGAGATGTTAAAATAAAAACCACACTCAGTGCCTAACCAGTTAATGCTTCTGTCCAGATATCTTAGTTCAAATCTCATGTGATTTACTGTCACTTTTTTTTTAACGCTACCAAAGCAATTCTACCTAACAAACAAATGGGAAGCCATGACCGTATATTGTCATGTGGGACAAGTTAATGTGTAGCATTTTCTAATGCTGCCCTCTCCAAAGGTTTCAACACACAAACATCAGGCTGAGTATATTTAAACAAGCAGTGTTTGAATTCATTCCAACCTTTCCATTACAGCAATTTAGGACTATTTGTATTCAGGAAACAGAATAACAAGGGACAGCTGTTTCTCCAGTTTGCTCTTACTTCTAGGCTATTTGAAAACACTTTGACAAGTTAAAAATGTAAAAGAACATCATGTTTATAATTTAGGGTAGGAGTGTGTCAGGTAAAATTATGGAAACTGGAATAAAATCAATAGTATCTTTTTTAAACCAATTTTACTAACAGAACTAGATTATATTTTGGAATACAGGTAATGTGCTAGGTATTTAATGTGTCATACATTTTCATTCTTAGGGGATTCAAAAATGAGCCTATACTACAATAGAACCTTACCCATGGGTGGTCTTACATCCCTCTAGCCCAGCGGTTCTCAACCTTGGCTGCACATTAGAATCACCTGGGAATCTTTTGAAAATCCTGATTTCTGGGCCTCATCCTCCGGAAATTCTGTTTCTTTGTTACGAATGTTGTGGCCCCACCCCATAACAAAGAAACAGAATTTCTGGAGGATGATGCCCAGAAATAAGGATTTTCAAAAGATTCCCAGGTGATTCTAATGTGCAGGCAAGGTTGGGAACCACTGCTAGCCTATGAAGCATGCTTATATAATCATGGGGCCATGCTACTCAAGCCACCATTAATTGAAGGCCACTCAGGTGATGTGCCTTGGCACTACCTGAGCATTTCCCATCAGCTTTTCACAGCATAAATGTTATAGTAATGATCTTCTCATGACCAGAGGGAAATGTCAGATGGTATAGCTACTCCAATCATATCACGTAAGCAGTGGACAGCCCTGCAGTCACAATGTTAAACTGTCTTTATTTTCATTCAACCTAACAACAAAAGGATGACATGACGTATAGGATGTGCCTTTCATTATTGGATCTACATGGCAATTGTAATGCCATGCTTGAAGAATTCACATTTTCAGTGCTGACAAGACTTATGCACAGGCAGAAATTTTCAAAGATAATCATAGCCTATTGGAAATTTAACTTTCAGAACTCTGTGTATAAAGAATTAGTTTGGAATCAAATTCTAAATTGCTACTTCAAAATGTGATACTCTTATAGCTACTTAAAAGAAAAAACACAAACTCACTGATTGTGGCTAAAAGAACATTTTTGTTTAAAAAAAAATCTCATCAGCAGATTTTTCCTGATTCCTAGGATATGTGAGAGTTGCTTCTTTTCCTCAAATACCACATATGAATATCAACAAAAGAGCAGTATGCACAGGAGAAGTACTTTTTTTTGTATCCAATGGAATGGATGTTAACAATTTTAGGAATACGTTAGAGTTGGGAAGGGGGAGTCCCTACCCATGGGATTATTTTTAGGTAACTAATTACCTGCCAAAGGAGCCAGATGGCTCTGGAAGCACACCTGCATCTTGGGGGTTTTTTCTCACTACTCACATTGATAGTGACAGGGTCATTGATGAGATGGTCACAAACAGTCCTATGAAACAGACACTGTCTTGTGTGAACATAGGAAAAAATGAACTTTTTCTTTCAACTAAGATTGTACAAAGATTGACTTTCAGTAATGTTTAGTCAATTGACAAAGTTTTCCTTCATGGTAGGGGTGAGAAACTTGTTGAGGGATTTTAAAACACAGGTAAAAATGAAGATGATCCATGAATCAAAAACAACTTTATTAGGCGAGGGTGTTGTTTATTTTGAGAGGGAAAACTGACACTTTCAAATCCTTTTAAAATGAGGCACCTCACTGGGATAAGAAAACAAGCACATGATGCAGCAATCTCATGGCGTGCCTGCTGTGCCAGTCACCAATTGGTTTTGCACTTCACCTGAAATCCACATTTTTCTGCCCTGTTTCATGACACTGGAGCTGGAGCATATAAATGTATCTCCTTTGCCAGTTGGAGGCTGACCTCATAGGAGGTGACCTCATAGGAGGAACAGGTTCTTCTCTTGTTTATGGGGCAATTGATAATCTTTCTTCTAGGGCACAGCTACCTGTTGTGGAGGGCCTCCAGGGTTACTCACGTTCCAGCCAGCTTCACCAGTGCCCCGGAGGGAACCTGCCTAGTGAGTTTTGTGAGCTTCTGGGCAGGCACCTTCCCAGTGAGTCTCAGCAGGAGCCCAACAGATGGTTGCATGCTAGCTACCCATGTCTCACCTCAGCACACAACACCATCAAGTGGTCACTGCCATACTCTCCCCAACCTCAGCACCACCGGGTGACAAGGTAGGAGGTAGGTAGTGGGGCTCTTCCAAGTTTGTGTCTTCCTTGCATACTCTATCTCAATTCTAGAATTAGTAACTGCTCTCTATATTTGTGATTTCTGAATTCTTTGTAGTTCTCTTTATTCCTTAGTAGTTAATATCCTGCTATTACATAATATCCTGTTATTAACTTTAACATAGAATTATAGCCAGGCATGTGACTGCTCAGCTGGACTATATTTAGCTGCTGCCTTGCAGTTGTGTAAGATCACGACCACATTCCCGCCAACAGAGTGTGATATGAGCTGAAGTGACACGTGCCATATGCTTTTCTGGAACATGAGCGATCATGAATGTCTCCACTACATTCTTTTCCTTCTTTCTGGTTAGAACCCAGATGTGGAGTGATTCAGCTCTGACCATGCAGATGATAACTTTGTCCTACAGGATGGTGGAGAACAACTTAGAAGAAACCTGGTTCCTAAATGACTGTGAGGAGCAAAGATGCCCCAGAAACCTGGAGCACTCACCTCTAAAGGAAGAAGCAAACTTTCATTAAGCCAATAATTTGAGGTTTCTTTGTTATAGCAGCTTAGTTTTACCCTAACTAATATAACTGACAATCAGGAAAGATCACTATTTCCCCCCTTAGGATGCTCTTCAAACTAGATGTTATTATTTAGTCTTGTTGATACATATTAAAATATTATGCCCTTAATTCCATATCCAAATGACTATTCAGACCAAAATAAAATTAATTCCTCTCTCTAGAACATGGTTTTGGTCTTTTCTGCCATTCTATAAGCCTGGAGTATTTATACACTTTCTATTGCTTCCATTTCTAATACCTCCCAGACTTTGAGAACTAGCTCATCTCATCCATACCTCTTTGTGACCAGTCTAATTTGAAGTAACCTCTACTTTTTCAAACTATGACTATAATTATTTTCTAAACAACTCACAAGGCCAGGTATTGATTCCCCCGCTGTCTAGAACAATTAAAATATGCATTTGTTTTTATAATAGAAACCTTTTTGTATTTAATTTTAATCTCATCAGGTAAGTTGTAAATTATTTTAAAACAGAAGAACTTTGTAACGTTTACAAAGTTCAACTGAATGGCCTAAAAAAAGGAAACAGTGATAAGCTTACTGTTTTACCCTCTATTCTCCACGAATAGGAAACAGGTTTCAGTGAAGACATGCATTTGTTATGTGGGTCAAGAAACATAACGGATGAATCTGGAACTTACCTTACCAGAAAGCAAGGAAGCCATCAAATATGACTAACAATGTGTCAAAAAAAATTAACCTTAAGAAGCTCTCAGGAACTAAAAATGGGACAATTTAAACATCAATAAGCATGAAGATCTGCAAGTGATAGATGCACACATATAATATGCTTATTCTACCCCCAGGCCCCTCGCCCCCTCTCCCAGTCAATAGAAAAAGCTGAGATAGGCACAGAAGAGGTAGGTATCTTGTTCAGGGTCTTGCAGTTTGTAAGTTCCCATTTAAACACCATTCTCCATAGTTTTATAGAATAAGCGCAGAGACTTAATTTACCTCTATTTGTTCTAAGAAATGATATCACTGTTACTTAGTGGGAAAATAAAGAAAATACAATGAAATATAAAAATAAAAGAAGTAAAGAATAACTGAAGTTATAAAGACAATTGACATCTTATCTTTAAAATTGACTTCTTAGTCTTTAAGGGCCTATGGATATTTGCATAGGTTCCTTCTTTGACCTTTCAACCCCTCCTCATTTCTTTTTTACTTTAACCCATATTCTACTACAATTTTTACCTTTGCATTGATATTGTTCTATTTTTCTATTATGTTATTTGTTATATTTCATCAGTAAAAATGATCATCCATTAAAAATCGATTTTCTGTAAATTGGGGGTAGTAGTTATAAAGACTAAATTAGTTTAGAAATGTAAAGGGAAAAAATACTGCCAAGAAATACGAAGTACTCAACAAATGCGAAATATCATTTGTGTTCCATTTGTTAACAGCACATGAACTAAAGATGGAATTCCGAAGTACTCAGTGTTATATTAAAAAAATGAAAGTTTATGCCTACTGTAGGACTAAATGAAAAGAATTTTGTTTTTAACTTCACTAGTAATTAGCTCTATCATTTAACAACAATTTATTGAATGTACACCATGTGCCAGGAATCACAATTTTATTAAATAAAGCGGAATTTGTGGATCTTACAGTCTATGAGAAAGACATAAAATAAATAATTAGAAGAGTTTTTTGTTGTTTTTTTTTTTTAAAAGAACACCCAGTGGCTATGCAATTAATACTGCATTATTAATTCTAATTTATTGATAAATACCTTTATGATACTAGCTATAAAGTCTTTAAACATGCCTAGGAAATAATGTATCTGATAAATATCACCAAACATTGAATAAGTGCATTTGTTGTCTAAATTGGAAACTTAAAATCAGAGTTTTACTATTTAATAATTCAAAAAAGTCTTGCCTCTGTATTGTTATTTTCTGTAGTTGCATACCAAAGGGGATAAGGCTATGCAAGTGGTTGACCTCTACAGAAGGGAGTATTTGATCACTGACATTGTTTAGAATTGCCTGTTTATATTAGTCAGTTTTACTACTGTTTTAAAATTCCCTGTCAACCTCCCAATATCAAGGCAGCAGAGAAGAATACTCCTACTATCCTTACCCCTTGTCATGAAACCAACTTCCTGCACTGACTGCAGAATGATAAAAGCAATAATATTATACACAATGATGAGTCATTGAATTTGGGTATTTTACTACCTCTTATTATGTTTATAGAGTATTTGTTATACACCAGGCATGGTTCCAAGTCCTTCACAAACGTTAGCTCCAAAATCCCTTATGGCAACCTTTTAAAGAAGATAAAAATATATAGTTTTTTAAATTAAGTATTTTCGTTCAAAAACTCCCAAGTTAAAAAGAATGAGTGTTATTTTTCTATGAACAAAATTATTGGTAAGATTTTACAACTATTTTGTACTATGGAATTGAGTTTTACTTTGTAGACTGAAATAACAGCTGCTGTCTGAGTGGGAATTAATTGGACCTCTTTGAAATGATAATTGAATTTTTATCTACAAACCCAATATTTGCATTGCTGAGCTATGTAAAGAAAATATAAAGCCCATAGACTCAATGAAATGATAAAAGGCATTTTTTTAAATTAAATCATTGAAAAGAAACACTTCTATTCTGGTGTAATTTCTACCTCACATGTAAGAACAAAACAAAGTAATACCAATACCTAGACAGCATATTACACTTAACTATCTAGTAGTGTTTGTTACTTGGGTTGTTTTGATAATACCCTGAAGGATATTTCCTGAATTAAAAAATTATAGAAGACTATGTTAATATGATTACACCTTCTAATAAACAAGTTATTTCAGTTTGATTTCTATGAGTTAATTTCTTAACATTTTCATCTGTTTCCAGATGTTTCTTCTTGTAGATAATTTACTCTTTACATATCTCTATCACCATATTTATTATAGTGTTAATTAAAAAAACATTGTTAGATAGTAGGAAAGTTTATTGCATAATTTCCAACAGATCTAGTTGATGGTAATGATTCATACAGGAACAGGAACACAAAAATCCACACTATGCTACACATTGTAAACAATAACTGCATATTTTCAGGCTCTCATACGTTTATCAATTCAATGAACCTTACTTTCAAAGTACATTAATACTGTGAATTATGTCTACTACTCATTGGAATTTCCTGATATAAACTAGTTCAGGTCAAACAATTATCATTTGGTCATGGCTAAATTTCCCACTTTTTGATTTTTAAAGGCAAACTGAATATGTAACAACACTATCCTTCCTATTTATCATGCCCTTATCATAATGGCCATAAATTAACTATGATCATAAGAAAATAAGATTGTGTTATAATTTAATTAGTTAATTCAAACTATAAGAGAAAAGAGCAGATTTCCACTTCTCTATATGGACATTTATGGATGTAAAAGGACATTATGTTTTATATTGATTCAGATGTAGACATTATTTTCTGTTGAAACTAATGTATGCCAAGGAAAGTTTTATAAGTCCTTTCTTATGAGAAAGAACATGCATGACCACATTTGTGGCAATGGAAAAAGAGTGGGTGATTGAGAATGCTAGAGGTGTTGATTTAGTTGGAATATAATTGAATTTGAAATTTCGATGCTTAATATCATTGTGGATCAAAATAATATGTACATGAAACCAATAGATCAATAGGCCCTCTCTAATAGCTGACATATTAGCAGTGCAACATTGAACCAGGATTGAGTTCACGTCAGGCTGTTACTCATGATTTACTGGGCAGAGCATTTTGCTTCAGTGAAGGTGAATCTTTTATCAGAACGTGAAGAAAAATAGAGTGATCAGACAGACAGAATAGAGGTTGACTTATTTAAAAACTTCTATTGAACCAAAGCCAGTATTTATCCTTACTCTTCCAAAGTAGGCTCACATGACACAGGTCCCAGTTGAAGCTGCAGTATAAAAATAATAGCAAAGCATTTGATTTTGCTGCAAATATATTTTAAATTGCAAGAAAACGAGCATATTGAATTATACCAATTTGCCATTTTTGCATACTAGATGCTTATTCATAAAATTAATGATCAGTTAAGTAATCTATATTACCATTTCCTCTAGGACAGAACTTAATCTACTAGCCTAGAGGTTCAGAAAGAATCACACAGCCCTGGCAGTTTTTTCAGTGGTTAGAGTGTTGGCCTATGGACTGAAAGGTTCAATTCCAGTTAAAGTCATGTACCTTGGTTGCAGGCCTCCGGGCATGTGCAGGAGGCAACTAATTGATGTGTCTCTCTCACATCAATGCTTCTCTCTGTGTGTCTCTCCCCCTTCCTCCTTCCACTCACTCTAAAAAAATCAATGGAAAAATATCCTCAGGTCAGGATTAACAAACCAAAACAAAACAAACAAAAAGAAAAGAAAAGAAAAGAAAAGAAAAGAAAAGAAAAGAAAAGAAAGAATCTCACAAATACCAACATAAATGGCTTTCAACAAAAGACTATGTTTTCTTCCTTGATGGTTTCCTAGAGATCATTACAATGCTCTCCACTTTCTTCTTCAAGTTACACTTTTTTTTTTAATGATGTTTCAGGGGTTTGGGACAATGAAGAAGTTTCCCAGGGAGTCTGACACCCTGTAGGAGAGTACCGATATCAAAAAGTACAACTTCCAGGAAAAGCCCAGTAGCTTAACAGAAGATTCAACTCAACAAGGGATCAGAAAGACAATATTTGCCTACAAGAGGGGATTCCAGGAGACAAGGGAATCAGTCACAGTTTACTTATCTATCCCTAGCACCCACTTGTGTTCACTCACTCTTACTCATTCTTCAGATCTCAAGTTAAATATCATTTGAACAGAGAAGTTCTCCCTGATCCCCCTAAGTTAAGTGCCTTGTTATGCACTCATAGCACTCTCCACTTCTGCTTTGTATGATCACTGTTACTTGTTTATTTATAGAGCTGTGTTTATCTAATTTCACCCTAAATCTCCAGTGCCTTGCCCATAGGAAACACTCAAAAACATTTGTTAAAGAATGACTGAGTAAAGGCAATTACATATTATCCTGGGCTTCCGGGGAGAAATTCCAGGATGAACAGTTTGAGTCAATTCTGGACCAGCTTTCTATGTCACTTCTTAATACCTTCCTTCCTCTGGTTTGAAGCCACAGCGCTTCATTTGTTTTAGCATAAAGAAGACAATGACTCCAATGATGCCTTGAGAAACACAAACATACTTAACTTTATAGAATACAATCTACAACACCACTAATTATTTTCCTCGCTTAATCATAGGCCATGGAGCAGCCATTTGAATCTTCTACCTATTCTTTGTGTGTGTGCTTACAGATTCCAAGTGTTGACAGTCACTCTGAATTGTTTCTAATAGTCTGGCGGTTGACATTAGAACAAAGCACTCGTATTTGAGCATGACAAAGATCATTTCAAGAGTGTTGGTAATGTCATAACTATTTCATACATTAGACTAACATTGCACTTACAATCAATAGCAAAGCAATGACAGTCACTGTTAGAGTCTGAATCGCATGCTTTGACTCAATGATGACAGTTATTCATGGAGCACTTCCTGATGATGATTCTGTGCTAATTCTACTGAATTCTGCGTGACACTAACATTTCTCATGTAAATTCACTTTGAATATAAACTAGAATCGGAAAGAATGTGTTCTTGTAAACATATTACATTCTGTTTAGAGTGCAACTGATAACAAAATTCCCAGTCCACCTTTGGTCTTCAAATATCAATGCCATCTCATTGCATTAGGGGCTTTGTTTTTAATTACTCAGCATCCGCTTGCATCTTTCCATTTCCCTTTCCACTCTCTGTTTGAGTAGCAAAGAGATTAATGCATATCAGGCAAGTTGCAATCTTCTCCGCTGTTATCCATAGGCAGGCAGGCAGAGAGCTTTGGAGGAGAAACCCTCCCTAACACAGAAAATATACTTGAATATTTTGTATGGCTGAAAGTAAATTAGAAAAACTATAAGCTGGCTAATGCATTCTCCTAATGTGTCTTTTCTGTCATATAAGAGGATTAAATTAAAAATTGAACACCGCTTTGAAAATTTACTTTCTTCAAGAAAAGTGCAACCTTGAGGAGAAAGCAGTTACTAAATATGAGTGAGGAAAGGGAACAAAGAGCTGAAGCCTAAACAGATCATTATAGTTGTTACCAGAGGTTTCAGAGTCAGGAAGAGGAAGAAAATTGTATGTATGTATTTGACATTTAAATATTAAATCTTCATTAGCTGCTTTCTAAACTCTGAAATGTTTGACATGTAATTTAACTGCCCAGAAAATAGTCCATTTTCTTTAGCCCTTACAAAATGATTCTCTTTTGAAAAAAAAAGGAAGAAAAAAAGAAGGAAAAAGAAGAGGACTACAATTTTAGAAATTTACAGAAAATGGTTGAAAACAAAATATTTATTATTTGAACTCTCACGAATCACCTCTAATTTTTTTTTAAGATTTTTTTAAAGTGATTTTTAGAGAAAGAGAAAAGGAGAAGGGGAGAGAGAAACATCAATATGAGATTACCTGCCTCTGCATGCCCCCTACAGGGAATGGAACTGGCAACCCGGGCACGTGCCCTGTGCTGGAATAGAACCAGCAACCTTTCAGTGCAGGGAATGATGTCCAACCGATTGAGCCACACTGGTCAAGTCTCTCATTTTTTTTAATAGTTTATTTATTTTTTAATATAGTTTATTGATTTTTTTTTTACGAAGAGGAATAGAGAGTTAGAAACATCCATGAGAGAGAAACATGGATCAGCTGCCTCCTGCACACCCCCAACTGGGGATGTGCCCACAACCAAGGTATATGCCCTTGACCGGAATCTAACCTGGGACCCTTTAGTCCGCAAGCCGATGCTCTATCCGCTGAGCCAAACCGGTTAGGGCTGATTATTAATTATTGACTTCATTAACACCTTTTTTCAATTTTATTGGTCACTATCTATTGCTATTGACTAGGGAGAAGATACAAACATTTAAAATTTATGCAAATTTAAGTTTAAAATAGTTCTACTTAATGAGCTCAACAAATCTCTACCATATTTATATAAATTCCACAGAGATAAGTGTTGATGACTTTCAAGTTGTCTACTAGAGAGAGGGAATATTTGCTAACTGATTCTTTGTTGACTGACTTTTAATACATTGGATATTAAAAAGCAATTCCTGTCTGACCCTTTATAAAATATTAGATACAAATTTCTTTTAGCACAAAAGTTCTTCAGCATAAAAATTATTGTTAGGCAATAGGATCAGCAGCTTTATTACACTATCAAGTGAATAGAATTTAATAAGCGGCCCATTTTTCTGTTCTAATATTTAAGCCACATGACCTGCAGCTCATGTGTGAAAATCATAAGTGAAGAAAAAGCAGGACAATAAACTTAAGTGCAGGTATTGTGTGTTCTCCTCTCTGAATCCCTCAGTACTAGCAGACTCTTAGCAAATGAGCATTTTGTTTGTCATTTTTGCTTAGTGGTCTGGTTCAGGAAATAGTAAACTTCATTATTACAAAGTCCTATGCTTTTGTAGAAAATTTTCCTTGTCACTTCTATCTATAATTCATGGTTGAATAATGTTAAATAAGTCTACTGTGAGGATAGCTACCAGCTGAAATATGCAAAACACCTTCTTTACTTCTCAAATGATAGTATCCACAGGGGAATACATTCTAAGATCTCAGTGGATGCCTGAAACCACGGATAGTTTCAAACCTATATCTATTGTGTTTTTTCCTACACATGCATAGCTATGATAAATTTTAATATATAACTTAATATAATCCTATATAATAAAAGGTTAATATGCAAATGACTGAACAGTGGAAGGACAGGTCGCTATGACGTGCACTGACCACCAGGGGGCAGATGCTCAACCCAGGAGCTGCCTCCTGGTGGTTAGTGTGCTCCCACAGGGGGAGCACTGCTCAGCCACAAGCTGGGCTGATGGCTGGTGAGCACAGCAGCCTGCCTCCAGCAGCACTAAGGATGTCCAACTGTGGCTTGGGCTCCAGCTTAGGCTCCTTTCAGGGAGTGGGCCTATGTCATCAGTCGGACATCCCCTGAGGGCTCCTGGACTGCAAAAGGGCCCAGGCTGGGCTGATGGACGCCCCCCCCCCCCAGTGCACGAATGTCATGCACCAGGCTTCTAGTAAAATATAATTTACAAGAAAATATATTAAACAAATTTATGTGAATATGGTCTCTCTCTGTCAAAACATCTTGTACTCTACTCACACGTCTTCATGTGATGATGTGAGATGATACAATGCCTGTGTGTTGAGAGGAAATGACCTGGAATTTAATATTTTCAGACTGCAGTTGACCATGGGTAACTGAAACTGTAGGAAGTGAACTTGCCGACAAAGGTGCCTATTGCACATGATTTGCAGACCGACCTTTTATTGGGAACTTTATTCTAAAATATATGAAGACATGATGAATGCATATTTTGCACAATAAATATTTAATTAATTGATGGGAAAAATAAGTTATCATTTTATGTATTCTATTGTTTTAGCTAATTTAACTAAAAGTTAAATTTATTTACTTTATTTTGCCCAAACTAACTTTAGTGGCTTCCTATTAATCAAAGAGGATATTTCCAATACAATGAAATTGACATGTACTATACTTACTCTTCACAATGGCATCAGACCTTGCACAGCATGTTTTTTTGTTTGTTTGTTTGTTTTTTGGGGGGGAGTGGTGGTGTGGAGACAAGAAAGAAGTAAGAGGAGGAAGAAATAGTCTTTAAACTCCTAGTTTCATTTAAATCTTACTCCCACTTCTACCACACTTATTCTACACTATCTCTGGACACAAACAAAATTCATAACTTTACCATCATAGTCATTTAGTCTTTGTATTACCATGTATGTTGCCCAGAGTTGAAACAATCTTTTTATTTAAATGAGTTTATACTCTTATCAGCATTGCATAAAAATGCTCATTTTTGAATGTACTAACTAGGCTGATATGTTATTTTAATTTGCCAATCTAGTTTGGAAAATATATTATTTTACTAGTATGTTTATTCTCTGATTACCAATGAGATTGAATATTATTTTTGTTTACCAAACATTTGCATTTCTTTTGCAAGTGAATTTCTTATACTTTGCTCACATTGCTGAAATTGAAATTGATTTATTGGGAAGATTAATAAATTGTAATTTTCTAGTTCTCTTTTAAATTTAAATATGTGCATGTTACATTTGATTTTATTTTTAAATATATTTTATTGATTTTTTACAGAGAGAAAGGTAGAGAGAGAGAGAGTTAGAAACATCGATGAGAGAGAAACATTGATCAGCTGCCTCCTGCACACCTCCTACTGGGGATGTGCCCACAAACAAGGCACATGCCCTTGACCAGAATTGAACCCAGGACCCTTCAGTCCGCAGGCCGACGCTCTATCCACTGAGCCAAACCAGTCAGGGCCATGTTACATTTTATTGTTCTTACATCAGTACAATCTGATTTTCCTTGAACAGAACACATTCCCTAATTTTCATCTTCAATTATTTTCAGTATAGAAAATGCCAAAAATAGGGAGTCTAAGAAATACATATATATGTATAATGACGAATTTTTCCTGAGAGTTACCAGATCGGCCACAACGAACACTGAACACTATTATTGTAGCATTTAATAGGAATTATTTGGAATATTTACATGCTTTTTCTTATCTTAATCTCACAAGTTTGTAAATGGTTACCTCACAATATTACTTATCAAGTACAAATGAATTATAAGATAAGGCATCATTTGTCACTATCCAAAATTTTTAAGTTTTCTTAAAGCAACAAGATAATATATTTTAATAGTAGAGGAAATTATTCTTGTTTGTAAACAAAATTATTTTTAAATAAAGTTTAAAAAAATGTTTTGACAAAAATAGATGAAGAAAGCAATGACATACAAATGATCAAACATTTCAATTTAAGAGACCTAATACAAACAAAGAAATATGTCTCAGGTTTATATTATCTAAAGGTTAGTATATTTTTGTGGTACTTTAATTTCAGAGTTTTTTTTTGGCTAAAGATAAGTCAAAGTTACAAAAAAGTAATGTTATTTAAACAGAAATATCTTAAAATATAATTATTTTAGTCTTGCATATATATATATATATGTACTTGGAGAGAGGAGCTTCAGGCACAGTTTTCTTAATGAGCTATGACTATGCTTAAAAGAATCTCTTTGTTATGCTAATTCAAATTTCCTGATAGGAATTGTTTTAATATTCCTCCAAGCTCTAAAATTCACCCAGGAAGAGGGCCAATACAAACAATGAGATATATTTATTTATTTTCATCTTTGAAGAGTCTTCTAAGTAAGTGCCTTTTTGATCTGTGTAATATATGGTATTAGAAAAAGTATATTTTGATACTAGAACCCTTTCACTGTGGACAAAAGATAATATTTAATTGAATTCCTGATCATTATGATGCCACTAGTAATATTGTAGGATGCTTTCTTCCCTTACTAATTTTGTTGTACATGTTTTACAGTTAGATTTCTTATGCTTAAAAAGTATTGGCTGGGTATCACTACTATTACATAAATATATTTTAGAAAGTTCTACTGTTTATTTTAATTATAAATATTGTCATTTTAGAACTAGTGTTTTGTTTGTATGGGCAATTGAATATTTTCTGAGAGAGAGGGAAAAATGATTTTATTGTAAACAAGTTATTAACATGTAAATGTAGAAAAAGGCTAGATATTATTAGTTATTTTTTGCTATTCTTTATTTCAAGTTTTCTTTTTATAAATTTAGGCATAGCCTTCTCCTTTACTCCAATTCCCCCAAATTCTATTTCAGATTTAGAAATCTGTCTATTAACTAAGGACTAAAATGCTCAACTACTCATGATTTGGGGGCATGAAATGACCTAATGGAAGCTTATTATTTATTTGAAGATATTTTAGCTTTAGATTAACATGATTTTTAAAAATTAGTTTATAGCCCTAACCGATTTGGCTCAGTGGATAGAGCTTCAGCCTGCGGACTCAAGGGTCCCAGGTTCGATTCCGGTCAAGGGCATGTACCTTGGTTGCAGGCACATCCCCAGTAGGGGATGCGCAAGAGGCAGCTGATCGATGTTTCTCTCTCATCGATGTTTCTAACTCTCTATCCTTCTCCCTTCCTCTCTGTAAAAAATCAATAAAATATATAAAAAAATTAGTTTGCAATATATTTGTTTGTTTCAGCATAAGAAATAATCTTGTAAGTCACTTAATATAAAATAAATTAGATAGTTTAGGGATGCTCTGAATACTATCTGGAATCGTGTCAGGATTCCTGAGGAAAAAAGTAAAGCACAAGTAACTATTCAAAAAGCCAGGTGTGTAGTCTGAAGAACAGATATAGAGAAGTCTTTAAACTAGAGATCTACCTGCCTCTTGATTGCATCTTGATGTGACAAGGGTTGATACATGGTTTTCCAGGTCTAAGGAGCCCACAACCTGGAATTGAAAGTATCTGTAGGTAGGTCAGAAGGAATTTAGGTAAGATGTAAGCTAACAGACAGTTACAACATGATGAACATAATGCTCAAAAACAAAGCCAATGTTTCAGACATGCTCTGAGAAACAGAGAAGGGCTGAAGGACTATATTACAAGAGCACTTTGATTTTAGCTAAACATTCCAAAAAGAACATTGTTTTTAAGATCTGACATACACAATAATATTATTTTATTAATAAGAAAATGGAGCATGAAAAAATACAAAAGGCAAAAATGGTGAGACTGTTCTTTCCTTTGCACCTAAAATAAGCAGTACCACCATTTTTTTCCATGTTATTATACTTGGGGTGGCTTCACATTTTCCAATGACTATGTACACCTCAGAAATATCTGCTCAAAAATGCTCAATTCTTCTCATGATGCCACTAGAATCTGTTAACCTAAAGGCAGTCTTTTCCCATACTTTGAATATTATAGACTTTAAAATAATGAAAATCCTTTTGAAAATAATTGATGTCAACTTATTAGTCATGCAACACTATGAGTTTGTCCACCTTATCATGAAATCTTTATTTAGTAATAAAACACTGATTAACACTGATTAACTGGTAGATCACTCTGATTAAAATGGTTCATTAGTGAAGTAACTTGCATCTTATTAATAAACAACCAAATTATCTGTATTTCACAAACAGTTATTAAATACTTTAGTATTAGAAGGAATTTTTCTGTCTTCTCCAAATAGTAATGATTTATTTCTTAATGTCTCTCTTAATTTCAGAATGCTAGTCTCTTAGTATACTTACAAAGTGAAGTTTTAAAAGACAAAATAGATTATTTTTATCCTCAAATGAATTTTTTATCATTATTGGGTAAAGCTGCATATAACACTGTCTCTAAAATCTGCATAATAACTTCTCACATAAATGATAATATTCAATAGTCTTTGATCACATTAAATTTTGTCTGTTATGGTATTGATTCTTCTTCCCCTACCTCCAAAATATGAATGCTGCCTAAGCTTCATTTTAAAAATTGTATATTTTAATATCAGTTTATATTCAATACTAGAGGCCTGGTGCACGAAATTCATGCACTGGGGCGGGGGTGAGGTGGCGGGGGAAGGGGTGTCCCTCAGCCCAGCCTGCACCCTCACAATCTGGGACTGCTGGCTCCCAACTGCTTGCCTGCTTGCCTGCCTCATTGCCCCTAATCGCTTTTGCCTGCCAGCCTGATCAATCCCTAACTGCTTCCCTGCTGGCCTGATTGCCCCCAACTGCCCTCCCCTGCCAGCCCAATTACCCCCAAATGCACTCCCCTGCCAGCCTGGTCACCTCCAACTGCCCTCCCCTGCAGGACCAGTCACCCCCAACTGCCCTCCCCTACCAGCCCAGTCACCCCTAACTGCCCTCCCCTGCTGGCTTGGTCTCCCCTAACTACCCTCCCCTGCTGGCCTGATCACCCACAAATTCCCTTTCCTGCCGGCCATCTTATGGTGGCCATCTTGTGACCAAATGGGGGTGGCCATCTTTGACCACATGGGGGAAGCCATCTTGTGCGAGGGCATGATGTTCAATTTGTATATTACCTCTTTACTTTATAGGATTATTTTGTTTTAGTTCCAGGTGTACAGTATAGTGGTTAGACGGTGACTAAGATACATCTTAAATTGGTTATCTTTCTGTCTTTACTATTCTCTTGGAGATCTTATCTAATAAATGTTTTTTCTCCATTCAGTAACACTGAAATCTTTTTTTCTAATGCACTTATCTTTCCAAATATGATCTCTGTTTGTGTTCTCTCTATGTTTATCATTTACTGTATTTGTTAGCTATTTTTCTTTCACCCAAAATTAAATATTGGGAAATAACTCATAGTGAGGAGACAGAGGGAAGCTAGATGACAGGGAAAGGGACCATGGGGTGGGAGATGAATAAAACCAGGGACACAAGGCACCTGAACTGAGCTGGGAAGGAAGGGCACACGTGAGAGACATGAACTTTATAATTATTATTACTACAGGCCTGGTGCATGAATTCATGCACTGGAGGAGTCCAGCCAACCTGCCCAATGGAGGCCATTGGGAGCAGGCCAGCTAGGGTGGGGGGTTGTGGGCAATATGCCCTCTGGTCCTGCTCCCAATTGGTCAATTTGCATATTACCCTTTTATTATACAGGATTATTTATGGCAAAAATGAGACTTTTAATGATATGGTCTCAAGAGTGGGTGTCCTTTGCTGCAGGCATGCCTGGTACAGCAAGCATAGCCTATTTATTTAGTCCCTCCTCTGGTCTCTCATTGGCTGAGTACTATGGGGTCACCAGTTTCCTCATCCATTGCCTAGGTTTTGCTGTCTCTCATTGGGCCATTAAAAAAATTGGTCTGAGGTCTTTTTAGCTATCTCTACCACCTTTGTCTAGCTGAGGCAGATGCTTCAGGGGTTTCCAACATGATGCTGGCCCACATGTACAGTTCTATGTTCTTTTCCCCTCCTCCCTACATTCTGTTTGCCCTGGGGGAAATTCAGTAAATTCCATCAAAAGCCAACCATGCTGGAAATTGATCACAGAGGTCCATTTCTTACAAATTCCCTCTTTTTTTTTTTACACTAATAGATCCTATCTTCATTAGCTGTTCTAAAACCTGTTGGCTTTCTTAGAGAAAGGGAGAGGGAGAGAGTCTGCACAGGTTCCTCCATTGCTGTCTTCAGAACAAAAGGAGTGGTGAGAAGCACCTTTCATTTCCTCCAGTTGGCCCATCATCCTTGCTCTACTCATGTCTGTCTAACTGCCCACCACATCCCCTCAGGGATCTTGGCTCTGAATTATAAAATATGTGGATGTTGTTAAGACAGGCAGCTTGCAGATAACAATCACACAGCAGTGAGATGTAAAATCAATCCCAAGAATGTCATTAAGGCAGAATTCTTTGAAAAGACCAATCAAGAATTAGCAAGACAGTATCCAATCTCTAGATTAAAAATTGTGCACTTCCTCTCACCCTCTCTCTCTCCTGCATACTAGATTCTTGGGTTGATGGCAGGAGACATGCTTCTCTGAGCCCATGTGGCTTATGGCCATGTGGGACTCTATATGTGGACTTATAGACTTCAACACCCAACTATAACACTGGCCTACTCCTGGAACACTAGCTGCAGCTTTTCCAGTACTGGCTTCTTTCTGGGGCTATGTGGCAGACCCTGAAGACAGATGAATGATTATTCTGACATATGTTTCTGTGAAAGAGAGGCTAAGGGACTACTGGGCTATTGTCATCAAGTAGCCCTCTTTGCCTTTCTCCTTTCACTTTTATTGTAACAACAGCCTGAACTAAAATTAACTTTTAGATACTATCAACAGGGTAAGCATCCTTGAGAAAACACATGTGTCCTTTAAGCAAGGATTCTTTGAAGCCTAAACATAAAGATTATAGTAAAATGCCCGGGGGGTGGGTCAGTCTTGTTTAGAAAAGTCAAGACAGGGACTGCTGCCTTTGGCAAGGTCACTCAAAGGCTTCCGACCTTTCGAAGACACCTCCTTACAGACATTCCAACCAAGTCCCGTGCTTCCCCACAGCTTCTCACTAAACTTGCCTCTATTAACCATTTTTATCTGAGACTTCAATCTTTGATTTAGTGAGACTACAGAGCTCAGACCCAATACCCCACAATTTTATTTCATCTTTGGAGGTTCCACCAAGATACACTGAGATTTCAACAGAATGGAGAGCTCCAGCAGATCCCACAGATTCCAGATAGGCACTATGTTCTGTGCCCAGAGGCCAGGAGGCAGTGGGACAGCCATGCCAGAGCGCTGGCTATCTTGCATGGGGGAGGAGCCGCCATCATGCAGAGGCCAGCTCTTCCTGGCTGTGTTTTCCGAAGTCTCCTCCTTCTTTGTGTCCCTGTGCTCCAACCATGATCTGGTGCTGTTTGGCCTTTGAGAGGAATGTGGCTTGCTGGGAGCAAGGCTTCTGGGCAGAAGACCAATGTCCTTTTGAGCTCAGATAAGTGGGCCCTTTATCAAGCATTCCTTTTTTTCCCTTGAAGGTCAGGATTTTGGCCCTTCTACAGGTGGGCTATTGCCTGTGGCAGGATGGATCAGTCACAGAAGTTTGTGCTAAACAGTCCACCGTCTGCAGGATGAGATCAATCCTTTTACCTTCTCAAAACCTCCCCAGTTTGGTTCAAAATATTTATCATATGGGAAAATTGGACTGGAATGCATGGTATTCCTCTGGGAAGGATGGTTCCTGGGTTCTTTGTCTGGTGGAGTCAAAGAATGAAACCATGGATGAAAGGTGGTATAGCAAAAGGTGAAAATTTATTGAGAAACAAGCACAGACTCCCACGTGGAGAGGGCAAAAGAGTCCCACTGAGTCCCTTTTCCTTTGGCTCATAAAGGCTGCAGATCTTTGTGCCTAGATATCCCTTCTGATTGGTCACTATCCCCCTTAGATTGATTACTATAGCAACTCCAGAGCTCAAACCTCATGTGAAGTACTTGAGGTGCCTTCCTTCTTCTTCCTTATTGTTTCCCTATTCCCTCTGGGCTTTCTGATTCCCTCTCTGAATGGAGGACTTCCTTCCTTTTATTCTGTAAATGCGTACCTTTCTGCAGCTCTAAGCTCCCTTATCTTAATGGAAATATACCTTTTGCAGCTCTGTAGCCCTGTGCTTTTTCCATGGGCCCCTTAACTCCTAAAATTTCCTGAACCTGCCTATTTCACCCCGAAAAACTTCTTTCACTTACAGATCATTGGTTTTATGAAACCAAAGTCCTAGGATCTTTGAAATACAAGTACCTGGTCAAGAATTCTTGTCAGGGCCATCTTTAAAGTACAAGTTTCTGGGAAAAACTTAGCCATATTGAAACAGGAACTTTAGGGGAATATAGGTAGGCTTAGGGAACTTTTAGAATTGGGGTTCAAGGGAAAGCACAGGGCTACAGACTGGGAGAAGGGAAGGACTATGAGGGAGGACCTCAGGAATCACTATAGTAATCAATTCAAAGGGAATATTGACCAATCAGAGGGCATATCAGGACACAGGTACTGCAGCCTTTATAAACCATGCAAACAGGAAGTCTGTGGGACCTTTTCCCCCTCCCCACGTGGGAGTCTGTACTTGTTCTTCTATAAATCTCCATCTTTGCTATATTACCCTCTGTCCGTGGATTCATTCAACTTTGATGGACAAAGTGAAGCATGGTAGCAACCATGCTTGGGTAAAAATTGCTGTTTAATATTTTAACCCTGCTGATTTGGCTTCTGTTATTATTTGCTTGCTAAAATAATAGAAAAGTTCTTTTGATTTTCTAAACTTATATAAGTTATCCCATTTGATTGAATACTCCGTTGATTGTGGTTTGAATACCCCATTGATTGTGATCTTACTTGTCTTTCGAAACACATTCCTCTGCACCTAGAGACCAGGACAGCACAATTACTTTAAATTGCCTCAGTGGTTCCAGATAATGTGTTTCCGTTGACTCACTGGTCCCAAGACCTGAAACTATAATTAATCTTTGTAGATAACTAACTTGCTCGATCTAAGCTTCTGTAACAAACTGCTTTTTGCAAACCAGGTTCCTCATTCCAAACCTTGAGATGTAATCAATACCTTTGTGATATTTGCCTATATAAGTCTGATGTTTTGGCCAAGGGGACACTGTGAGATTTGGAGCCGCATCTCCCTTGCAGTTGCAGGCTTTTTTGATTAAATGACTCATTGATTTGATCTTGTGTCCTGTGTGTCACTCTTGGGGTACATTACAACAAAAGAATCTGGGTTCCAGTCCAAAAATTCCATTTCAATATGAGCAGATCAACTTAACTAATTTCAGCTATTAAACCGTCGATTGCTAGATATATCTTGAGTTCTCCTGTTTTTGTCTTTATCACTGAAAGTCTGTAAAGAAATTGGAAATTGAGGTTTCTAAGTTATTAATTGGGAATTGTATGGTTTTGGTAATTGAAGGCACGAGGCATAGAAATGCATTTTGAAAACTAGTTATTCCTAAAAGTTGTAAAACATTTGTGAAAGTTATAGGTTTGTAAGAAAAAAATGTTAAAAGGAAGTTATATAATAACACAAACCAGTAAGCCAGGTTAAGCAGAATAGGGAAACTAAGACAAGAAGTTAAAACAAAGGCCAAACAATGTGGGAAATTTACAGCCATCTTGTAACTAACAAGCCATTATCTTCTCCAGCCTAGGACACCAGAGCAGATACCGTATTTGTCGGCGTATAAGACGATTTTTTGGCCCTGAAAAATATGCCTCCAAGTGGGGGGTCGTCTTATACGCCAGGTACACTTCAGATAGACTGCCCATAGTGCTTGCCCCGTGCCATAGTGGCCTCCCGATGCCCGCCCACTTCATTCCACATAC
>NW_006298312.1:4056651-4058311 GCF_000327345.1 Myotis davidii
GTAATTAAAAAAAAAAATCTCCCTAACAAAAGAATGCAGAAAAGGAGGGGGAAAGACACAAGAGCAGATAGTTAAAAAAATATCCCTAACAAAAGAATACAAAAAGGAAGATGGGGAGGGGAAAAGGAAAGGAAAAAATTGTGGTTTCACTTCCTAAGCAGAAAAGCCAGCAGTCTCAAAGATTGGCAAGATAAAGTTACCAGGTATTTCTCATGATTTCTGGGAAGGCCACAAAAAAGGTATAAGGGGACCCTGCAAATTAATCTGTACCAGAATATTCCGCAGAAAAATTTTAAGACCTATGGACAGGAGGATATATAATGCCTCAGACCACCGCCCAGCCTGCTCTTTGGAATGGCTGGGGCCCATCTGTACTTCATATGTCAGATGTATAGGTTTACTTGCTTGCCTTTTTTTAGTAAAGTTGCATGCTTTAATTGCTTTCATACATTTTACAACACAATCAAGATCTTTCATATAGATTCATTTATACAAGAAGACAAGGATCAAGATTGGGAACAGCCTATAATGTTCAGCAGTTTGCAGCCATCTAGAAAATCCTATCTTCCCTAAACCAAGGACATTTAAGAGTAAATAATTTGCATTATTCATCCCTAGCCAGAGGTTAAAAAGCTTAAATCAATCTACTCAAAGAGACAGATAACATAAATTCAATTAGTGCCATTTACTGACCACACCCAAGGACAGATGAAGTAAAGAGAATGAACCTCATTTTTCTATATCAGAATGAAGCTGAATTCTAGTGAGATCCTCCCCTAGATGTCCGTCTTTAAAACTTCTCAAAATGAAGGCCCTGGAATGCCTCAAGGATTTGTTTTCTCTCATGAAAGAAAATTTTCTGCTTAAGGTACATGGGGAAGCTTTGTCAAATAAAGAAATAATACTATATTATGCTTTCATTTATAACTCTAATTGTTATTCTGGAATATTGTGTTTTACAGAAAGGACAAGATCCGTTTCATTTGTATTATACTCAAACTCATAACTGTGTCATTTTAAATACAATCTTATCATTTAGAGACAGTCACTATTTTATTATAATGCATTTGAAAAACTGTTACATCTTCTGATAGATCTATGGGAAGGACTCTGACGTTTTCAGATCATCCCCTTTGAAGTGAATGAAAATTATTAGAACTCTATAGAGTATTTACATTTATAAAAGTACTGACAAGAAAAATCAAGGGAAACAAAAAATTATGATTATGGGACTTAATTAATTGAAAATAATTATTGTTTTATAAGCTTGTTGAAAGTATTACTGATTTTTTCTAGACATTAGGAAACTTGTTTCTTTTCTTAAAGTAATTTAGTAAATTATATATATACTAGAGGCCCGGTGCACAAAAATTTGTGCACTCGGGGGGGGAGGGGGGTCCCTCAGCCCAGCCTGTGCCCTCTCACAGTCTGGGACCCCTCGGGAGATAAAGACCAGCTGGCTTAGGCCTGCTCCCAGGTGGCAGAGGGCAGGCCCAATCCCTAGGTGCAGCCCCTGGTCGGGCTCAGAGCAGGTCCGATTGGGGAGTTGGGGCGCCGCCCCTTGTCATGCACAGAGCAGGGCGGATCGGGAGGTTGCGATGCCACCCCCAGTCACGCTCAGAATAGGGCCGATTGGGGGGTTGGGGCACTGCCCCATCAC
>NW_006298312.1:4059152-4060035 GCF_000327345.1 Myotis davidii
TGTCAAGCTGCCTGGCTGCCGGCTGCCATCTTGGCTGACAGTTAATGTGCGTATCTCCCTGATTAGCCAATGGGAAGGGTAGCAGTCGTACGCCAATTACCATGTTTCTCTTTATTAGATAGGATATATATATTTACCCTACCTTATCCCTCCAGAATTTGGCAGTTTGTCTTAATATATTTTTATTGATTTCAGAGAGGAAGGGAGAGGGAGAGAGAGATAGAAACATCAATGATGAGAGAATCATTGATTGGCTGCCTCCTGCATGCCTCACGCTGGGGATCAAGCCCACATCCTGGGAATGTGCCCTTGACTGGATTTGAACCCAGGACCCTTCAATCTGCAGGCTGATGCTCTAGCCACTGAGCAAAACTGGCTATGGCCAGAAGTTGGCGATTCTTAATGAGTGAGTCATGGTGATAGTTTCTTTGCATGAATTCAATAAGACCAGTTTCCAATTTATTGACCAAGACTTTAAACTTGAGTGTCATATATGAGAGAGACATGCCTGGACTGTGGATGTCACCAGAAAACATGAAGCCAATAAGAGTGTCTTTGTGAAAGCCTGGTACCTTGTTTGGCCACATGGTTCATGGCAGTCTTCCCAGGTAAGGAATGAAGGCTGCTTTCCTGAGCTATAGCAAGGAAAGAACCTCAAGACATTTTGGGAACCTCAGAAATGTGAGGAATTCACCCAACTATACAGGTATTTCAAGAAAGCCCGATGGGAACTAGATGGCTTGGCATCTTTGCCCCGAGATTCTAGAAAAGCAAATTTTAAAAACCTACACAATCAAATGCTATTATTATTGGGTTCATGCAAACAATTAGGCCAAATTGCAACTAGATATAATGCTTTAATAAAAATGAGAGTGATTTTAGG
>NW_006298312.1:4060081-4061091 GCF_000327345.1 Myotis davidii
CAGACTCCATAATACACAATTGTGAATAGACTCCAATTAATGGTTCCAAAGATTTATATTTTACCTATGAATTGAACTAGTTTATCTAGTTTTCTTAAATATTCAGCTACAGCACTTCAAACTATTGCTTAATTTTTGCAAATCTTTAACTTGTAATCGTTGAGTACTAAAATGTTTTTTCTTCCACTGAACAATTTGTCATAATTCTTGTTGTTCTAGCTTTTACCCCAATAGTACCAAGTTCTATAACAGTTTTTTAGTCCTTTACCAGTCTCTAAAAAGGCCATTGTGTCTTTTGTTTATGATCTTTTGGTCAAATAGGCTTGACAAACTTCCCAGGGCTTGAATTTTAAAAAAAAAAACCCAATTTTTATTGCCTAGAATTGGCTTTAGGTCATTCCAATAGGCCCCATTTGCCCTACAGAAACACTGCAGTCATTGAGGTCATTCTCTCCATAAGACCAGGGTTTGTTCCTCTCCCAATGAGGGAGAGTCACCCAGGCAGCACAGGAAGTCTCATCAGTAAGTGTGACTAGTCTGACGGGCACTTACATATGGTCACTCTATGCAAGCACAAGCAATAGGGAGTTAAATCAAATAGAACCAAGCTAGTAAGTACATACAGTCCAGTAGGTTAGTTCTATTAGTGGATGCACACTAACAGGCAATCTTTGTTGCCCTACACAGGAGACATTCTGTGGAAGACCCTAACAAGACAGTACTGGTTGCTTCTTTGTTTTGTCTTTTCATATGGGGAATTCTTCCTCTTCCACCAAAGTCAGCATCCCATAGATTGTATACTGAGAAACTGGGATTTGTTTGATCCACAAACCCTAAAGAGAAAGGTTACTCAAATATGACCACAATATACCCTTGCAAATGAAGAGACATGGCCCCAAAGAAAAGTATTACCATCTTACAATTAAATCTTTTCTGTAGGAGGGAAGGGAAGTGATCTGAGGTTCCATATCTCTAGGCCTTCTTTATGCAAAGAGACAATCAATCATTGT
>NW_006298312.1:4061144-4064125 GCF_000327345.1 Myotis davidii
TAGGGACTGACACAAACCTTTATTTTATCTTCTCCTTTATGGAAGAATGTAATGCTTTCTTTAGGTCAGACACCTTCAGAATCAGATAAGTAGTCCTAGATACAACTCAGCAGTTTGGGGACAAATACTTCTCAGCAAATGCCAGTGGGGTCCCCTGTGTTATGATTGGACTGTTTTTACCCCAAGACTTTAAAAATAGTCCGCATTTCTTTGGTCAGGCCCTAACTCAGGATTTATGTCAATTTAACCATCTGAAGACCAAAGTACACAAAAGTCACTAGATTCACTGGCTCACATGGTTCTAGATCATAGAATGGCCCTTCCCACTGGATGTATGTCAACAACACTTGAAATAAAAACTATATTTTTAAACAGACTATGTAGTTAAGGGAGCAAACATCACATTCTATCTCCTAAAATTTAGGCCTAAACCTATTATATACTGTCTATTCCTATCATTATGTTTGGTCCTTACATACTCAGTGGTCTAACTCAATTCATCCTCTCTCATCTAGAATCCATCAAACTACAGATGGTCATGAAAATGGAACCCCAAATGACATCTCCCATCTTCCATGGTTCCTTAGATCCTATGCTTCCAATGGAGCCCTAACACTCCATACAATGTCCTTCTTCAGCAGGCAGTAACCAGAGCGGTCATTGCCCCTATTCCCAACAGCAGTTGGGGTCTCCAAATCAGAGGGCGGAATATGGAGACAAAGGGAAGCTAGATAGACAGGGATGGGGACCATGGGGAGGGGGAGGAAGTAAAGCCAAGGAAACCAGCTAGGTGAGGTTACTAGGGCATGCACGAGAGGTATGAACTTTAAAATTTATGGATGTTGCTAAGACAGGCAGCTTGCAGATAACCAATCACAAGGCAGTGAAACATTTAACTAACCAATCTCAATAACGTTATTAAGGCAAAATTCTTTGAAAGGACCAACCAGGAGCTAGCAAGGCATGTATCTCCCCCTAGATTAAAAAGCTCATCCTTCCTCTCTTCCTTCTCCCCAGCAGCTAAATTCTTGGGTTGAAGTCAGGAGACATGCTTTCTTGTGCCCACATGGCTTATGGCCATGTGAGACTCTACATGTGGACTTATAGACTTTAGCACCTGACTGTAACATGGGAAGGAAGCTCTGGACATCGGCCTGCTCCTGAAACCCTAGCTGCACCTTTTCCAGTACTGGTTTCTCTCAATAAACTGTTTCCATTTACCGTTATTGTTCACAACTTCATTCTTCGATTCTGCAAGATTACGAACTCAGACTCAATACCCCACATTTTGGTTTCAATAGTGTTTCATGACTAATAAGTACACATAAATTATCTTCAAGAGGATTTTCATTATCTTAAAATACATCATATTTATTAGGTTAGCAGAAGCCATGCTAAACTACAAATAATCAAAAAAGCTGGATTTGGATCCTGAGTGTGCCCTAATTGATTGTGTGTCTTTTGCTTTGTCATTGAATACCTTCCTTATATCTAAACAAGGATATTAGAATAGAACTTTGTATATTCCTCTACTCTCCAATATGATATTATTTAATGACTAAAATTAAATAGTTATCTTTTCTTCTACCCTTTCTACTCTTCATGAATTTTCCATTTCTATGACTTATATCCTCATTTTTTATTAATCCAGGCTCTTGGAGTCATCTTAAAAATCTTCTGATATTTTGAACTCTAAATCCTGCCAGTCAAATGTTTTAGCAGTTCACACTTTATTTTGATTCTTGTATAATAATATCCCTGGAATGTATCCCTTCCTTCCTATTTAAATGGATCCTCCATGATCTAGGTTTTTATTACTTCCCCTCTAATATTAAATTTGTCCTAACTTTTCACTGGCCTTTGTTTTATTCTCCTATTTCTTTCCTATGCTTAATTAGTTTTTCCCAAATTTTCTTAATTCTTTTCTGTCTCATTACCTTGCTCCAAAAAGGACATAATTTGATGTGAAAAGAACACCACTTTCCCAAGTTTTTAAAAGGTAGAAAGAATAAGTAAAAGTGGAATCATAAAAAAGGGTCACAAATGATGTTTGAAATAATAAATAGATGATTTAAGTTGCTAAGTATGTGACCATTTATTAAACACCATGGGAAACTAATAAAGCATTCAATTTATGTCTTACTTCACTGAACACATATTTTACTTTCTGTAAACAAATTGTTCTTTGGAGGGATTAGTGTCTACTCTCACAAGGTGCTCATTGGGAGAACCAGGATCCACCTGATAAATGTGACTGAGATTATTTCCCGTGTTCCAAACGCAGCTGCTTTCCTGCACCATCACTTCCTTACTAATCTGCCCGCTGCACTCATCACTAATTTGTTCATCCCCTAATCACAGGCAATATGACCATACCTGGCTACTTTAGTTCTAACGTTTATGCCCAGACTCATTACTCATTCCATTCAAATACAGTGTCTCTCATCATAATCATCTATTTACTGTCTTCTGCATATACAATTCTAATGTGCATATCCAAACCACCTTTCATTGTACCCCATAGACATTCTTAATCATTATTATTAGAATGATTCTTCCCATTCTTTATAATGCTGGTAATTCTTGGAATGAGTTTAAAACTCAGTGATCTTTTTTCAGTATGTTAGTAATACACCTCACCATCAAATGTACTATATATTTTATATATTTACGTTTTATTATTTGTCTTCTCCTTATAAGCCTATGAATGACAGAGGTGATTATGTTTAGTTCACTGGTGTGACCCAGGCACCTAGAGTAGTGCTTTGCATAGTGGGGTGCTGCCGGGAGCCGGTCCATCCTTGCTGTTTCAAGGGACCTGGCATATATGGCATACTGTTCTTAATATGTTTGCTCACCTTCTTGGCACTATGTGTTTTAACCAAGGTCACCACTCTGAGAAAGGTTGTTTCCCCAGGTAGGGATTTTCCCCTGAAGTTAGGGAGGGAATAAAACCCCTTAACTAAGTGCCAAGTGGGTAA
>NW_006298312.1:4064219-4069603 GCF_000327345.1 Myotis davidii
GAGAGAACATGGCTACAGAACCTGGCTGGAGAACCTGGATAACCTGGCTGGAGAACCTAGCAAGAGAACATGGACACAGAACTTGGCTGGAGATTGTGGCTAGAGATCCTGGCAAGGCTGCTGATCAACTGAACGCTGTCTCCGTGTCATTCCTTCTTCGATGACTCCGTCCACACCTTTGGGGACCCCTGGACCTGCTGGGGATGGACCCCAGCAGGGTGCTCAAAACATATTTGCTGAATAAACTCACAACATATTGTCAATATCACCTATTTAGTATTGAGACTATAAAGCCATATCTAATCTCATATGAGAGCCTATTACAATTTAAGTTATGGTTGTACACATTATTTCTTCAACTGGAAGGAGGGCTGAATTCTGTGTTTATTACAGGGCATTCCCAGAATGAGGCTAGCACATCATACCTTAAGTAATACAACAAAAATATTTTGACTGAAAAGAAGAAAAAGGCTGGTCATTGTGCTTAGGTATTATAAGTAGTGTCATTCATTCAGCATATCCTGCAAGGTTCCATTCAAATTAATTATATTTTTGATGATTCTGATTATATTTTAAATATAATGCATTTTATTGTTTATAAGGAAATTTTAACATTTTTACTTTAATAACTTAACCATATAGATTTTTTATAAGGTAATAGTAAATCATCTGAAAAATAATAATCATATAATTTAGGTATCAATTGTCTTACATTTTTGTAAGTGAATATGTTGAAATAAAAGTGTTTTTTACTGATCACAACCTCATCATAACTTATCTGCCCAATTATTTGGATATGTCTTACATATTGGATTATTATTTTAAAGAGGCAATACCTCTTCAGGATGCACATAATTTTTATTTATATTACTCTAAACCCAATCAGAGATTTTAAAAAATATCATGCACACTCTTTGCACTAGGATTTAAGGCACATTACTTGTTTGTTGTTAACCAGTTAACTGCCACACGTCCAAAATGGAAACTATCCCCACACTCCAGGATATTTTGAATTTAATTAAAAAAATCAATTTGCAATGAATATTATACAAATATAATACTCAAAATTCGGGTGTTCTTGAATATTTTCAGCTGAAAATTCTTACAAAAAATGATTTTAAAGTTGGTCAGGGCTACCACTTAGGGAAAACATTTTTTTTAATAGACGCACGTGGCATGAGGGGAAGGTCTGCTGCTTGCATCTACAGACACTTATGGAGTACAATGGGTTAACATTCCTCATTGTGATATTCATTGAAAGAGCCTGAACACAGAGAGAACTAACTCTACCTCCCAGGAGCTATATAGTTAGAACCTAAAAGATGATGAAGGGATTTTCAATTTTTAATTAGTTAATAAGTTTCAAAGTAGGTGGCTAATAAAACCCAATAGTAGGTGTTCTTATCAATGAGCATATCTGTAGGGAGTCTGCGACATCATGGTCTGTCAATAAATGAAGAGATGAAAAATAGGCATTAAAAAAGGATGTTTACATAGATTATTTTCAGAAATCAACACAGTAGGAAATAAAAAATACTAAACCTGAGAACTAATTTGTTTCAAGACCTCAACTGTAGCTTCAATTACAAGCAAAACTTTGCTAGCACAGTTTGATATAAAGGATTCCATTCCTGAGATCCTAATAAAAATAACTTAATAAATAACCATTTCCAAAGAACTTGTATGTATCATTCTAAAATAAATCTGAATGACAGCATATACAGCTATTTCACATACATCATCTACAAGACTAACATCTAAAACTGCAATAATTAAAATAAATCCTTGTAATTACTTTGTAACCAGAAGCTTAAAAGCCTTCTTCCCCAATTTTTATTTTACAGAGATGTAGTTTAAATATATTGATTTTAATTTCTAATGAATCCATCTGAAAACTCATCCATAAATTACAAGTCAGTAACTATTCAATTATGTGTCAGAGAGCAGCTCACAATTTGAGTCCAAAGTGAGACACTGAGATAAGAGAGATAATGATATGTTTTCTCATCTTATGTACAAATCACAAATTTACAATGTGAAGTAGGTAATTACATAATTATGTTGTATAAATTATATGTAAATATATAAACGATATAACAACTATAGTAGGTTGGGCAAATGTTTTATATATAATGAACTTAGAGAGGTAAGCCCCATACAAAAGTTATAATTTGAGTACAAGATATGGTATCTTAACCACAACTTTCTGTTTTCTAATTTTTTATACATTGTTTATTGTTGATAGTATTACAGATATCTCCTATTCCCCGCCCCACCCCCACTTAAATCCCCTCCGCTTGGCCCCTTCCCACTGTCCCAGGTCTTCACTACGTTATTGCTGGTGTCTATGGGCTATGCATATAAGTATGCAAATTCTTTGGTTTATCTCTTCTCCCCGCAACCCCATATCAAGGTATGTCAGTTTATTTCATGCCTCCATGCTTTAAGTCCTATTTTGTTGGTCAATTCATTTTATTCATTAGATGTAGACTAAAGTTCTTTCCGACGAAATACTGTCAGAAAATCTCATTTTTTTATTTGTCAATTTTTTCCTACTTTGTAATTTTAAATGTTGAATGTGCCAACTAATTTGGGTGGCATCTCCGAAAATCTGAGGTACTTTCTTTCAGAAAATTCAGCTACTTTTGAAGTTATGATTTCTGAAATGTTTGACTTTCATTCATGGTTTCTATTAAACTCCTATTCAACTTTTAAAGCAAAATCCAAGGGAACATCTTTTTAAAAATTGACCAAAAAGACTGCTAAAATATACTTTGTTTACATTTCCATCAGCAGTGAATGAGGGTTCCTTTCTCTCCACTAAGTTTTCAGCACTTATTGTTACTTGTCTGATTGATAATCACCATTCTAACCAGTGTGAGGAGGTATCTCATTGTGGTTTTGATTTGCATTTCTCTTAGAGCTAGTAAAGTTGAACATCTTTTCATATATCTGTTGGCTATTTGTATGTCTTCTTGGGACAAATGTCTGTTAAGGTTCTCTCTATGGAAAACTCTATGGAAGTTCCTCAAAAAATTAAAAATAGAGTTGCCATGTGACCCAGCAACCCCTCTTTTGTGTAATTAACTGAAAAATGAGAAAACATTTATTTGTAAAGATAAATAAACTCTTATATGGTGATAGAAGGAGATTTGACTTTGGGCATTGAACACATAATTCAATATACAGATGTTATATTATAAAATTCTACACTTGAAACCTATATAATTTTATTAACTAACTAGAGGCCTGATGCATGAAATTTGTACAAGAGTAGGCCTTCCTTCCCCCAGCTGCTGGCACCGGCTTCCCTCTGGTACCCGGGACCCAGGCTTCCCTTGCAGCCCCAGATTCATCTGGAAGGTCATCAAGAAGGACGTCTGGTCTAATTAGCATATTATGCTTTTATTATTATAGATGTCATTTCAATAAATTTAATAATAAAACAATTAATTAAAAAATATACTCATTTTATAGACCTCCATGTCACCAAATTTACTTCACTGTTTGGAAAACATTTGTTTACTCATCTAGATACTTTGAGTCCTAGTATAAGAATCAGGACTCATTTCTGTTTAACTTGGTGTTCAAGAGAAAGGTGACAAAAATTTTTAAATTATATATTTTTGCATGTGTGTGCCTACACACATGAGTGTATGTACAGATACACACATGAGAAAATAAGCAGACCAATATCCTGATAACTGGAATTAAAATTCCAGGAAAAATAATAACATAGAAAAGAATTTAACATAGAGACTGAGATAAGGGGAATTGTAGACATTAAATATTCAAAAGGGAAACAGAAAATGGATTTCAAAAGAAACTTCAAAAGACTAATTAAAACCACCTAGATATGGAGAAAGCAGACCTTCAAGCAGAACCATGTAATGCATTAAGAACACAGACAGCTAGAGGAAGAAGACTAGATGTAATCTTAGTACAAGAGAAACAAGCCTCAATACAAAGAAGGAAATTGATTTCACATCAAGGGAGGAACTGTAGCTCTTTCTTTGGCCTGTAAATGGAAAAAAAATATAGAGGGCACTTTAATTTAGGACACCAATGACCATGTTTGGAGATATACAAGATGAAAGTTTGAAGATGTTTGACCAAGAAGTAAACTCAGAAAATATTAGATTTTTGCATGTGTAACACTCACCACCACTAAAGAAATATGTGGTAGAAAAATGATTTAACCTTCTTACAGCATTTCAGCATATGTGTATGTTAGGGCAGACTTTCAGTGTGACTTAGGAAACAAAGAGAGTATTACAGAGAACAGAAAATGACACACAGGCCAAATATTTAGTTTCAGTCTGTAAGACGTGAAGGATGCTTATTTAGATATGAAAGCCAACAGTTTGAAATACATTTCACACACACACATACACAAATATACAGAAATATGGAAGTAGGCCAGTAGAATTAATAAGCTTTATGAGTGAGTAATAATAGAACTTCAAATATTACTGCTTTCCTGATCCACGCTACAATAACAGCAAAAATTAATATCGCAAAAGTCTTGAACTATATCTATATCTGTGTGTGTGTGTGTGTGTGTGTGTGTGTGTGTAAAGATAAATCAAAGTAAAGGCAATGGTCCAAAGAAAAAATGCTTAGCTCTCTTTTCAAGATATCCTGGTGGCAGGATACATTTGCAATGATATAAAGAAAGCACTCAAGGGAAGGAGTAAGAACAAGAGCTTTAAAAAGAAAAGAAGATATCCCCAGCTGTAGCAGTATTCAGTGGATCATGTACTGTAGTTGGAAAAAAAACATGAAGTGGAGCAGAAACAGCAAAAATGAAAGAGCAAAGGGAAGTCGTTTATACTGACAGAGTCAAGAGGAGAAAATAAGATATGTCAGCTTAAAATAAGGAAACTCTAAAGTTTACTCATTCAACAATAATTTATTATGACCCTACCATGTGCCAGACATTATGACATGGAGCAGCGATTTGCAACCATTGTGCTGTGGTACACTGGGGTGCTGCAAGACTGTTTAAAACATGCACTACCCGACTGTTTAGTCAGGGGCATTGACCTCTTTCCCCTTAAATTGTCAAATACAAAATGACAGCAGCCAACACCACAATAGCTGTCAGGTGTGAATGAATCAAAATTATTTCAATTTTTTTTTGTCAGATTGGCAAAAATATATTTTTTGATGTGCTGCAGAATTTTATTCATTAGTTTAGTTCTATCCTGAGATAAAACAATTAAAAATCACTGATATAGAGTTTTGAAATGAATAAACCACAGTTCCAACTCTCAAATGCTCACAATATTTTGGAATTATCTCAAGAAAGACAATAATAATAATGCAATATTTATCATTATTGATCTTTATTGGAGTGAATGAGGTCTTATACTGTTACAATG
>NW_006298312.1:4069716-4075312 GCF_000327345.1 Myotis davidii
TGTGCAACCATTGTGCTGTGGTACACTGGGGTGCTGCAAGACTGTTTAAAACATGCACTACCCGACTGTTTAGTCAGGGGCATTGACCTCTTTCCCCTTAAATTGTCAAATACAAAATGACAGCAGCCAACCCACAATAAGCGGTCAGGTGTGAATGAATCAAAATTATTTCAATTTTTTTTGTCAGATTGGCAAAAATATATTTTTTGATGTGCTGCAGAATTTTATTCATTAGTTTAGTTCTATCCTGAGATAAAACAATTAAAAATCACTGATATAGAGTTTTGAAATGAATAAACCACAGTTCCAACTCTCAAATGCTCACAATATTTTGGAATTATCTCAAGAAAGACAATAATTCTAATGCAATATTTATCATTATTGATCTTTATTGGAGTGAATTAGGTCTTATACTGTTACAATGTTTTCTCTATTGCACTTTCCTAGTGAACACATATGAAGAATTCATACAAATGTTTTATAGTGTTCTTATTAAAATGAGCATATGCCCTGATGTTGTACTAATGCGGTTTAATCCTAGCAGGGTTAAACAAACATATTAAAGCACTGGCTCTTAGCATGTACTCGGTAAACGTTAGCTATTAGTATGTTAAGTAATTCTCAGAACAAATACAGGAGATAGGCACTATAATTACCCCTTTTTAAAGAAAGAGAAGAAAAGTTAAAGAGAGATATAAAGGAATTTAAATAGATTTAAATAGTAATTGCAAAGCTAATTATTGGTAGAACTATGATTCAAATCCAATTGTTGTCTGCCCTCAACACCAGAACTTCAACTACATACTATAGTTGTTTTTCAACATAATCTATGCAAAAGTTAGACTTTGAGGCACAGAGTAAAGTCCTCAATAAATATCACTATTACTACTATTAATATAAGGATCCTGTTTAGATATTTGTGACGTCATTTCTCAGCCTGTGCCCCTATCATTGTTAGATAACAGACCACTATAAAAAACTGGGCTTCTTTCTGTACCGTAAACAGAGGCTCAATTCTGCCTAAAAGTCTTTGCACTTGCACTTCCCTCTGCCAAGATTGCTTTTCTCCTTCAGCTCTTCACATAACTGACTCCCTCCTGAGATTTAGGAGATTCACATCTAAACTCACTTTGTCCCCTCAGAGAGGCTTCCCTTCAGCACCCCATCTGGTGCCCCACAGAGTCACCTCCTGTTGACCCCTTCTCAAGAGCCAGAACAGCTCTCAATCCTCATCGCTCTCACATTTGTTTATTTTGCTGTCTCCTTAAGAGAACGTGACCACTGCTTTTGTTCATGTCTGTATTCGCACAACATAGGAGCTCAGTAAACATTTGTTGAATGAATAAAATGACAAGGACATTTCTGAGAATGCTTCCCATAAATGTTAGGTCATCCCTCTGCTTGCCCACATGTATAACTTTGAACAGAAAAATCTGCCATTTCTAGTAAATACATAACTTTCTTACAGCTTCATATTTTAGCTCTTAAATATGTCATTTATAGATATCAAGGATCATACTCAAATGACGTAGCTGAAAGTGACTCCATTCTCTCTGCTTACCATAATCCCTCCAGTCATTCTAACTTTTCCTGCAGGCTGTACAAGTACTTACAAAATTTGTTTTAGGTGTCCAGATAGGACTGAAGCCTATTACAAAAATACAATATATGATCCTGACCAAATATAAAATTTATTTGGAAACACACAAAATTTTAACAATTAAGTAAACCTAGAATACTAAGCAAAAACATTATAATAATTTATGAAAAATAGAGAAAGATAAGGGTTTTTTTTTGTTTTGTTTTGTGTGATTTCTTCTCCCTCTTACTCTCCTTTCCTCTTTCCTTCTTTTCTTCTTTCTTTGCATCCTTGTCCTTTTTGACTAGGTAGAAAGAAGGGGAAGAAGTGTTATTTTACTATCTGGGGGAATCTCCTTTGTTTCAGAAAGTGTGGTCAGTTTTATCGGATGAATGCTAAACTGAATTCCTTAAAAAAAGCAGAAAAGTAATTAACCTAATTATTACTCCTCTTTTATCAAATAGGGGGAAATTATATAATTATCACTAATATTGATTATTGTTAGTTCTATTTTTCAAGATTTTATCAAAATCATCTTAGTAAGATACTCTATGTCTTTGTTCCTGCTCTGTCCAAATTTGAGTATTCATTCATAATCTTCAAGTTTATTTTCTACAGACAATAAAGCAAACAGCTATCCAGATAATTTTCTGTATATCACAGATTTCCACATTCTGTTTCTCTACTAGCCTCATATATCATTTGTCCTTGTCCTTCACCCATATGGCATATGGCTAAATATGTATCAGGCTAAGATAAGATAGTGTACACATTACTATTAAGCGTATTTGCTTTACCATCAGCACTCATCATCCCAAAGAACCTTTTTTTTTCTTTTTTTTTGTCAAGAGAAACTTTCTGAAGTTGATTTCTAAAATCCACCCCTAGGATCCTCAATATGCTGGAGGCCAGATATTAAGAATAATAGTTTTAATAAATATATTGGTAAGATAATTAAAATACTGTATAATCAGAATAATTGTTTTCTACAATATATTTGTATTGAAAAAAAATGCTTATAAATAACCCAGTGAGGTAGTTGTTATTTCTATTTTACAAATAAGAAAATTGTGTCTTTAAAAGAATGATTACCTTACCCAAAAGTTATTAGATAGCCAGAATAGAATCCTAGTGAAAGTACTTTCACTTGAAGATCTAGTAAGTTAGCATAAGGGTGTTATTTTTATTTTAAAGAGATTGGCACAGGAACTGCTGCAAATTATTTAGTTTGGCTATATTGTATATTGCTAACCATATTTAATAAAGCTGTAATAAATTTTAATGAAACCCATTTGCTGTAGTGTCAAAATAGCTTAAAATACAATCTGAACATGATATATAAAAATGAATAATATAGATTGTTTGTATATAGAAAACCATTTTAATGACAATAACCCATCTATTGCTTTATCGCAAATTCAAAACACTTGAATATTCTCTCTACATGTAGCATATTTATAGGATTTTTCCTTAAAGTTAGGACTTCCCTGAAAATTCAATAGCCTTCATTATTTCCACTTACAAATCTAACTGAAGGGCTTCCCAGCTGGTGTGGCTCAGTGGTTGAATATCAACCTATGAACCAGGAGGTCACGGTTTGATTTCTAGTCAGGGTGCCTGCCAGGTTTATGGTCTCAATGCTCAATAGGGGGTGTGCAAGAGGCAACTGATCAATAATTATCTCTCATCATTGATGTTTCTATCTCTCTCTCCCTCTCCTTCCGCTCTAAAATCAATAAAAATATATTTCAAAAAAACACAACTAATTGAAGAGCCATTATTACCAAAGTGCAAAATTCAAGTGTCTCTAAATTTAGGATAAAGTTTACTTATGAAATATGACTTTAAAGTCCATTCTGCTATTAATGTTAAATTTGAAGGTGAAAGTTTCCAGAATTTATATAAAATAAAATATGTTCCTACCAAAGTTCTACTTTTTCCCCAATATTTTTCTATTAACCTCGATTATAAGAGAGTTCAGGTTGATAAAAAATAAAAGTTGATTGCTAAAAGGCCATTAAAAATGTTTTGTAAAATTGCTACAATAATTTAAGAATCTCACAGCAGCAGGTTTACAATAGTTAAAAACAGGAGTAAGCCCTAACTGGTTTGGATCAGTGGATAGAGCAGGGGTCCTCAAACTTTTTAAACAGGGGGCAAGTTTACTGTCCCTCAGCCGTTGGAGGGCTGGACTATAGTTTAAAAAAAACAACTATGAACAAATTCCTATGCACACTGCATATATCTTATTTTGAAGTAAAAAAAAAAAACAAACAACTTCAAAAAAAAGGCCCTACTAACTGCAAAATAAAAAGAAAAGTAGACCTCCTAACTTCAAAAAAAATAAATAAATCCTAACTTGTTCTTAACTCGGTCCTCAGGCAGCAGCAGGCTCTGCACAGGCAAGCTCGTGACTCGTCCGATCACACCCGAGACTGAGAGGAGGAGTCGAGAGACAGAAAGAAGGAGGGGATTTGGATAGTGCGGCACACATTCCACACATGCGTACTGTGGGCCCGGGAAAAGTTGGCTGCTAAGCAACAGGCAGCAGTGGCAAAAACACCGGGTGGGCCGGATAAATGTTTTCGGCGGGTGCAGTTTGAGGACCCCTGGGATAGAGCGTCGGCCTGCAGACTCAAGGGTCCCAGGTTCAATTCCAGTCATGGGCATGTACCTTGGTTGCAGGCACATACCCAGTGGGGAGTGTGCAGGAGGCAGATGATCCATGTTTCTCTCTTACCGATGTTTCTAACTCTCTATCCCTCTCCCTTCCTCTTTGTAAAAAAACCCACCACAATAAAATATATTAAAACATAAAACAAGAGTAATACAAATATCAAGAGAAAAAAAGATAAGTAAAATAAAATATGGTCATATAATGAAAGTCTATGAAGCAATGAGAACAAATGAGCTACAATATGAAACAACATGGTGAATCTCACATATATTACACTGAGTGAAAGAAGCCAAATATTAAAGACTATATACTATATGCTTTAATTTACATAAAATACAAAAGAATGCAAAATTAATCTATAAAAGTTATGATAGTGAAGACCTGTGGTGGTATGCAGTGATTAGAGGGGACCATGGGAAGTGCTTCAAGAATACAGGTAATTTCATGCCATTTTGGTCTGAGAAGATGCTTGAATTCGTAGAGACTTAGCTTGTGTCCTAACATGTGATCTATCTGATAAGGGGTTAATCTCCAAAATATACATGGAACTCATACAACTTAACAAAAGGAAGACAAACAATGCAATTACAAAGGGGGAAAGGACTTAAACAGACACTTCTCCAAAGTGGACATACAGAAAGCCAAGAGACATATGAAAAAATGCTCAAAGTCTCTAATAACCTGATATATGCAAATCAAAATGATAATGAGATGGCACCTCACCCCTGTCAGATGGCTATCATCAACAAATCAACAAACAATAAATTTTGGAGTGTTTGTGGAGAAAAGGGAACCCTAGTACACTGCTGGTCGGAATGCAGACTGGTGCAGCTACTGTGGAAAACAGCATGGAATTTCCTCAAAAAATTAAAAATGGAACTCCCACTTGACCAGTGATCCCACTTCTAGGAATATATCCTAAGAAACCCAAAACATCAATCAGGAAGAATATATCACTCCTATAGTCATAGCAGTGCAATTTATAATAACTGAAACTTGAAAACAGCCCAAGTGTCCATCAGCAGATGAGTGGATAAAAAAACTATGTTATATTTACACAATGGAATACTACACAGCAATAGAAAAGTAAGAACTCTTACCATTTGCAACAGCACTGATGGAACTGGAGAGTATTATGCTGAGTGAAATAAACTAGAGAAAGATAAGTATCACATGATCTCACTCATATGGTAATCTAATAAACCAAATAAACTGATGATCAAAAATAGACCCAGAATCATAGAAACATGAACAGACTATTGAACATCAGAGGGAAGGCAGTGGAGGGTGGGTGGGAAGAGATCAACCAGTGAACTTGTATATACTAGTATGCATAATCC
>NW_006298312.1:4075390-4092578 GCF_000327345.1 Myotis davidii
AAGAGGTTAAGGAAAAGGAGGACCAATGTAATAATTTCAACAATAAAGATTTTTAAAAAGGAATACAGGTAAATTCTATTTCTTGATCTATGTGCTAATTATACAGTGTGTTCATTTTCTAAAAAATTGCCAAGCTGTACAAGTGTGATTTATGCACATTTCTCTATAGTACATTTTAACAAAAATGTTTTCTTTTAAAATTTCATCCTGTTTAAACACCATTATACGATTTCAGAAAATTATGTCATTAGAACTAAAAAATAAGTCTAGATCGAGGGACAGATGGAACCACAAGAGAGGAGCATCATGAAAGCAAATGAAAAGCAGACTTTGGAGGAAGATAAGAAGAGATGGATAATGCTATCAAACTCTGCAAAGAGATCAAATGTGATAAAGATTAAAAAACCCAAAATATTATATTATCACAGCACCATTGGACAGAATTTGGATATCATGCATTCCTTGGGCTGTTTCTATGGATTCTTGAAAGAGAAATGTAGATTAGAAAGAATAAAAAATGAAAAACTAAAAGCGAGATTTGGTGGCAAAAGTGAAAAAGAATGATGTGGTGGGACTTAGAGGGTTTGGTAGAATGAAGGAATTGTTGAGAATTTACTATCATGATTTTTTTTTAAAATATATTTTATTGATTTTTTACAGAGAGGAAGGGAGAGAGATAGAGAGTTAGAAACATCGATGAGAGAGAGACATCGATCGGCTGCCTCTTGCACATCTCCTACTGGGGATGTGCCCGCAACCCAGGTACATGCCCTTGACCGGAATCGAACCTGGGACCCCTCAGTCTGCAGGCCGACGCTCTATCCACTGAGCCAAACCGGTTTCGGCTACTATCATGATTTTATGCCTACAGAACAATTATTGTATTTGACACCTGCTATATTTTTGACTTCTTAGAATGCTTTCATTTGGGAATAGTTCCTTCCATATTCCCTATAGTCATAGTAAGAATTTTCTCAAGGTTTTCTCAACTATTTCTATCTCTTCCCCTCCAAATCCCATACCTAACAGGTAACCATGTGACCCAAGCTAATGTTATTCAGATTCTCCCTAATGGAAATATAGATCTTGGCTTTGGGTATTCCCTATCCCCACATATAGATGACAAGCATATAATGATAAAAAGGTTGGGAGGGTAGTTAACAAATTATTAGTAACAGTTATAGTTGAGTTTTATTTATATAGATTTTGTTTCTTTAAATTACCTTCTATGTATTTCTTATTAAAACATTTTAAAACTTAAAATCAGACTAAATATTGCTGAGAGCCGGTCCATCCTTGCTGTTTCAAGGGACCTGGCATATATGGCATACTGTTCTTAATATGTTTGCTCACCTTCTTGGCACTATGTGTTTTAACCAAGGTCACCTCTCTGAGAAAGGTTGTTTCCTCAGGTAGGGATTTTCCCCTGAAGTTAGGGAGGGAATAAAACCCCTTAACTAAGTGCCAGGCGGGTAGTTAATCACTTTAACTACGAACAATCACACTTAAGCTACATAATCTTTACTCCCTGGAATGGAGATAAGAAACACCCTAACCTTTGGAATGATTGATAGGATTGAATCAACTGATATAAATACAGATGTAACAAGACAACAAGAGACAGAACTTAGAGACAGAACTTGGCTGGAGATCCTGGCTAGAGGAACCTGGCTATGATGATCACCCGAAGGCTGCCTCTGTGTCATTCCTTCTTCGCTGACTTCGTCCACACCTTTGGGGACCCCTGGACCTGCTGGGGTTGGACCCCAGCAATATATTATAAATATAAACTAATATAAATATAAATCTCTACATACTGGATAAATTTGGACAGAAATGAATATACATCAGAAATTTGAGAGCTAGGAAGATGGAATTATGATGTTGTCAATATATACTTACTTAATATTGTATTGTCTCTCTACAATTAAAACTTTTGTAGCTTTGATGTTAAAATAAAAATATTAGAAAGAATAAAATTTAAGAAAATTTAAATAGATAAGTATACATTCTCAAAATATTTATATGTAATATCCTTTTAATATTTTAAATGACTATGGCACATGAGAGTTTTGTGGATTTACATTTACATTCTGTGCATTTAATTTTACTATTGAGTCTCATGTTATTAATTAATTTATTTTTTGTTAATCCACACCTGAGGATATTTTTTCCATTGATTTTTAGATCATTGATTTTTAAAAAGAGTGAAAGAGGGGAAGAAAGACAGAAAGGGAGAGAGAGCAAAGTCTTCCAAAATCTAATTTCAGAAGGGATATCCCATCACTTTTGCCATATTCTATTGGTCTCATAGACCAACTTTGGTACAATGTGGAAGAGGATTTATATGAGTGTTATATTGGGGGATGCAGAAATAATAATTGGGAGACATCTTGAGGCTGGCTACCACATTTTTTACCAAGATATTTTACTTGTCCATTTAATTATTTTTTACTTTCATCAAATTTTGCAATGTTCTACTCTACTTGTACTTATTTCTTATGTAATTCACATCTCACATTATTCAAATTACTCTGCAAGGTACATAAAATACATTTCTGGAAAGTTTTTCTTTATCACACTGTGAAAATGTGGGCTTTTGCCCCCTTTGGTCATGAAATAATAATGATGATTAATAGGGATTATGGTGATCATATCAGAAACTAACATATGATGAGCCTCTTCTGAACATTTTATAGGTTTTTTTCTCAAGTAACCCTACAACAACTCTGTTAGGTAGGAGCTACCATTATTATTCCCATTTAACTAAAAAAGAAACATAACTTTTCCAAGGTCACTCAAGTAGTAAATGACACAACTAGAATGGTTTGTTATGAGAACACATACTCTTAATGAATGTTATACATTTTAATCTTTTATTTAAAGTTGTAGTTAAGACATAGCTTCAAATCAATAACAAACCTTATTTCTTTTGCTTTTATTATTTGAGTGTGTTATTATTTATCAACTATTTTATATTCTTTTAAAAATAGCGATATATGCATAGGTATAATATTTTCAGGTAAAAATAAAATAAATAAAATATCTTTAGCTTGAAAGACTTAATTATACTTATATCTTTATAACAAATGAATATATAAAGTCACAATAGGGCATTTGGAAATTTGATTTTATTTAAATTTAACATATAATTAAAAAAAGGGTATTTCTCTATATTTTATTTAGACAGTAATCTTTGACTCAATTTATTTTCTATTGTATATTCCTTTTTTAAAAAATAGCTATGATAATTATCTTTCTACAATACATTGTTAATATTTATCTTCTGTTCATATCAGTAATTCAGGTTCACAATTTATAAAAGTTTAGTTGCTGACAAACTATATCTTCTTATACAAATGCAGTTGTTTCAGAATGCTGAGCGAGCACCACCTTCCACTTTTGCCAGTTAGCTAATAAGAGATTATGACTACATCTACATAGGTCAGATCCAGTAAGCCAAATATCACCCTAACTTCCAGTTAGAAATTCACCATCAATGACTGGATTTTAGTTTATCTATACAAGATAACCAGGTTGTCTGGAGAAAATGTTGAAGAAGGAGTCCTTTCTAAATAAACGAAATATACGAGTCAGTTTACCAAGGCCCAACGCTCTTAACTCATGTTGTGGTCAAAGATGATTCCATCAAAAATTTGTAATCCCAAATGTAGTAAGGACAAAAGGATTCAGAGTAGGAAAAAGTGAGGAGGACTTTATTGGAAAGTGATTTTATGACTGCTTTGGGAGACATGTTATTCAAATGTTAGGGGTAAATGTAGTTCAATTAGAAACACTAGTAGGCAATGCCATGGCAGTAGTAGTGTTTGGAACTGCACTGCACACCATTAAGACTCTAAAAATGTACCTTGCAGCATCCTCCTTGAATCCTTTGTTTTGGTGGCATATTCCTGTAATTCTCCTAAAGGCTCAGGATCAGCTATAATTTCCCACCTCATTTGGAAATCCAAGTTACTAGTAATAGCCCCAGGATACTGAGGAGGCTTAGGGGAAGTGACCTCTCTAGAAGCCATCTTCCTCTTTGACCAAGCTATCTTCAGAATTAGTGATATTTTGATTCAGCAGTTTGAGGCCAATCCTGAATTCTGGCTGAACATGTATACTGAAATTCAATTCCAGTTTGAAGTTTATTATAATCATATAAGATAGAGAATTATCAATAGTTTGTATGTGGCCAAATAAGGATCTATTTACAATTAGAACACTGTGTTCTAAATTACCTTTTCAATTTATGTAGCTAGGAGAGTTGTATAGTATGGGGAACTATGTAAAATCAAAAGGTTACTTACGGACTTGCTATTTTCTTGTGAGCTCTTGATTAATACAATGCAGTCCTTTTTCTTGACATTCTATTTCTTAAATCAAATTTGCTGTTCTCTAAATTGGATAGAAAACTCCTTTCATTTTGTCATGCTCTTTGTCCTTTTTCACTTATAAACTCTACATTGATTTCAGTAAGATACTCACCACAGCTTATGAACTGGGGCAGCTTCTTTGAAAAAAAGAAAATGATTTTGTTCATGAGCCCATTGTCCCCAAACCCTTAGCAAACTAATTACTGCAACAGCAGTACAATAGCAAGGGGACAGACCTGAACAGAGGTTAGGGAAGGCAATCAGGCAGCATGCTTCTGCTTGCACAACGTCTTGTGAGCCAGGATGCTTCCCTATCTTGTCCTGATTACCTCTGTATACACTGTGTAGGCACCAGTCATTAACTCCTCAGAGAACTCCAAGTGTAATTTGATGCTGCCTCTGCAGGCTGCTCCTTCATATAATGGCATGTTAGCCCATTAAACAGTAATTTTTAATGTTTTGCTTGGGGGGAAAAACCATTATAATGTGTGGTTTTTTATAAAGAGAAAATAAAAAAGAGTAATTTATATATATAAAAGAGGATCTGGCCTACTCAGAAATAATGATAAGTTCAATGCACAGGGAAACCACCTTGCATCTAAGGGCACAAGATTCTTTGTGTATTTGACACTAAGCAATCTTTAGCCATGCTCTAATGAGGTGTTTTTCTGCTAACCTATGTGAAGCCACTGACATTTGGCATGTTGGGCAGATAGATCAAAAGTGGCCTACAAGCATGTATAAATGTTTAACACCCAGGTGCTTGACTTGACATTTTCTTGCTCTCTAGCAGCTGCCTGATTATTTAAGGATTACGGACAATCACTGAACATGGAGAAAGGTCCACCTGTACTAATCATTTTCTATAATAGGATCAGTGTTCAAATCTCATGTTCTTTTGATTATCACTGCTAAGGTTTTTCTTAGGTCCCCAAGCTTGCTAGATGAAAAACACATACTGAACTGTGCTATATCAAAGGTCCCATTATTGAAATATTAGTGGACCTTTTTGTGTTCCCAATTATAGATGTTTTTCTTCTTAAATGTTCAGATAAAAATTTTACACTGTATAGATGAGCTATATCATTTCTATCCTATCTAATAAAAGACAAAAAGGGTAATTAACCATACCTCCTCTACACTTCCCATTGGCTAATCAGTGAGATATGCAAATTAACTGCCAACAAAGATAGCGGCCAGCAGCCACGCAGCTGAAGCACACAGGAGGCTTGCTTGCTCCAGTGATGGAGGAAGCCAATGTTCCCCACCTGCCGCTGCCGGCCTCTGAGTTTACAGTTTGAAGCATTGTTACAAATATAGAAGCTAAACAAAACCCCAGAAACCTGCTTTCAGGAAGCCGGGATCTCAGAGCTGGAGTTGATACAGAGTTTCAGTGATAGACACAAACAAGTCTGGGCCCGAGGGTTTCCACTTTCCCAGCAGCAGAGGCTGCAGAGCTGGAGCCACAGCTAAAGCTGTTCCAGAATAAAAAAGAAAAAGAAAAAAAGGAGCGGTTGGGAGTTTCAGTCACCCGACAGCCTGAAAACAGTCCTCAGCCCCCTGCTCCCCGCTGGCAAGTGGACATCTCCTGAGGGCTTCCGGGCTGCCAGAGGGATGTCTGATTGCCATCTTAGGCCCAATCCCCCAGGAAGCAGGCTTAAGCCAGCAGGAGATCATCCCCCGAGGGGTCCCAGACTGTGAGAGGGCACAGGCCAGGCTGAGGGACCACCCCCCGCCCCAGTGCACAAATTTTTGTGCACCGAGCCCTAGTAGTTATTATAAAATTATACATAAAATGGACATAATATAAAGAAATAACTCTCATGTCAAACTGCTATAAAGTAATTCCATAGTTTAATTTCTTGTCATAAAATTAATACTAAATTAGTGACATCTGCATTAGGTGGCAGTAAAGTTTGTTCTAGTCCAAGTCCTGTCACTAAATCTTTATGAGATACATTAATTAGACAAGTTAATGTCTCTGAGGCTCAGTTTCCCCACCTGGTACATAGTTATAATTGGTTTGTTAAGAGAGATAAAAAGCATTTGAAACCATACACTAGTTATAGTAAGAGATAAGCAGGGCAGCCTCAGGTTGCACTCTACACCACCTCAGGTTGAAACAGGGAGGGGTGAAATTTATAAGATTTTGTGCAAGTGGAAGTAGATGCTGAAAATGATCCATTTTTTTTTCCTCAAATATTTTGTCCCACCTGTTTTTGTTATAATATTTTCTTGGCATAATCTAGGCACTCCATGGACACGGGCTCCATTTTTACCAAAACTTTCTTTTTTTATCCCTTTCCTTCTGTTTTATTAATAATACTAGAGGCCCAGTGCACAGATTCGTGCACTGGTCGGGCCCCTCAGCCTGGCCTGCACCTTCTCACAATCTGGGACCCCTCGGGGGATGTCTGGTAGCCGGGTCCAGCCTGATCCCCATAGGTCCGATCCCCACAGGCCCGATCCAAACAGGAGGGAGCCTGATCCTGTGAGTTGTGTGTCTGTCCCCTGGTGGTCAGTGCACATCATAGAGGCTGTTGGACTGGTCATTCGGTCATTTAGGCTTTTATATATATAGATAATAATAATCTTTTGGAAGTAAGGAGGGAAGAGAATTGGTGAGATGAAAGAAAATACTGTTCCTTTAATTCTTTCCTCTATTTGGACAGATTTAAAACAGAAGCCTGATAATCCGTTTCTCAAGTTTTTTCTAGGTTGTTAACATTAGATTTATTTTTTACCTTTTTTATTGCAATTCAGAGTGACTCTCTGGGTGCATAGTTATAATATATATAGGATCATATTTACAATATACATACACACACAGGGGTTGGCAAAAGTGGGTTTATAGTTTGTAAGGAAAGACACACAGGTTATGATTATTGCAATAGGTTCAGTAACTCTGTTTCATATATTCACAACTGTAAATGCAATACTAATATGATGATATGTTTTCATAAAAAACAAATGAGACGTCATTTGTAAAAATATTTGTAAAACTCAACTATAACTGTTACTAATAACTGTTACTGTGAGAGAGAAACATCAATTGATTGCTTCCCTTACAAGCCCTATTCCAGGATCGAACCCAGATCCTAGCTATATGCCCTGAATGGCAATCAAATCTGCAACCTTTTTGTGTATGGGGAAATATGCCAACCAACTGAGCCACCCAGCCAGGGCATCCCCTTTACTCTTTTGAATATATATAAAATTCATTTAGAGAATTTTTTCAATATTAGAAGAGAAATTTATAATTATATTTAAGAGATCATTATGTCTTTTATAATTTGGGGATTGAGTGGTATCTTTTTCTATGAGGTTTCTGCAGTTCAAAACAAATTTAAACCTTACCCTCCGTTGAAAAGAACTAAGAATATTATGGTGAGTTTGGCCAACTATAGCCCATAGGCCAATTTCAGTCAGCCATCTGATTCATATCACCCACAAGCTAATAATGCTTTTTTTTTTTTACCTTTAAAATGATTGAAAAATCCAAACAAAAGCTGCTGTTTTGTGACATGTGAAAATTATGCAAAATTCAAATTTTAGTGTCCATAAGTAAAACTTTATTATGACACTCCTATATCTGTTTATTTACATGTTGACTGTGGTTGATTTTATGCAATAATGGTAGAGTTGAGTAATTGTGAAGAGACCCCCATGGTCCACAAAGCCTAAATAATTACAGCATAGTCCTTTACAGAACACCAGGCATGTAAGATTTAATAGATAGGTGATATTAGCATTACACTGTGTTTTAGGACAGTGGTTCTCAACCTTGGCTGCACATTAGAATCACCTGGGAATCTTTTGAAAATCCTGATTTCTGGGCCTCATCCTCCAGAAATTCTGTTTCTTTGTTACTAATGTTGTGGCCCCACCCCATAACAAAGAAACAGAATTTCCGGAGGATGAGGCCCAGAAATCAGGATTTTCAAAAGATTCCCAGGTGATTCTAATGTGCAGCCAAGGTTGAGAATCACTGCTCTAGTTGATTGGTTTTCAGATCCTGAGAATTCCCAGCATATAAATAATGAAAACATAGCCTACTTATTATACAATGCCATGCCAAACTTATTCCTGGACGAAGACATCATTTAAAACTTTAAGACAATTTAGCATTGTCTTTTGTCAAATAAGAGTAGAATATAACTCAGCCATTATGTATACATTGATTACAGAGATAAACCGGAAAAATGTACATTAGATATGAGAATATAGGAGATTAAAATCTTGAAAGCTTTGTTTCCTGGAAAATTATGAAAAAAATAAATGGACAGAGTTAAGGTTTACCTATAAGATATATGGATTTCCCAGTTCTCTCTCTTTCTCTCTCTCTCTCACACACGCACACACATGCGCGCGCGCACACACACACACACACACACACACAGGTTTAAAAAGGTAAGGATTCACTAATTGCAAATCACCTGCCCATCACCCCTGGATTTTGATGACCTGTTGGAAAAGATCTGGGATTATCTGAAATTTGTGAGGATTTACACCAAACCCAAAGGCCAGTTGCCAGATTACAAATCCCTATGGGTGCTGCCTTACTCTAGGACCACAGTGGAGGATTTCTGCATTCACAAAAATCTTGTTAAAGAATTCTCCATACCCTCTCTAAACCTGACTCTTATGGAAGTAGAAACTTAGAACAAAATTTAAGTATTATTTATGAAGCTCCTTTTAATATATCCATATTAATATGTATATTAAGACCAACATCTTTTTAATAAAAGGCATCATGCCTCCACATATAACTTTCATCAATATGTAGTACTGGTCTATAGGTAGTCACCTGGAAGCAAAAGTATAATACTGCATCACCAGAAGATTCTGCCCCGTTGACTATATGTCCTGACACCCAAGCACCCAAGTTTCATCATCTTGAGATATCCATTTTGCAGCCATCTTGGCGGCCTGTTTCCATTAAAACCAATTGTTCATAGTAACAGGAGACATCTAGAAACAATGAGGTAGACATGTAGTGTAAATGTGAAGAAAGACCTAAGAGAAAGAAAACAGCATCATCTTAATAAATAACTAATGTTTCTTCATCGGCACATATTATTTTCTTTATCCTCTTTATTCTTGACTGATTTTAGTTTCAATCCCTTTTAAAGCTCCCAGCTCTTGCTTTTATCTTTTATTATTATTTTAGTCTCAAGAGGAAATAAAACTAGGCTTAATAATACTAATCTTTACTAAGCACTTCTGTAGTTGTGCTCAGCTCTTTATATACATCATTTTCATTAAGCATTGCAACAGTCCTATTAAGCAGGAACTAATGGTATTATTATTATTGCTAAGAAAAGGTTACAAATTTTATTGATCTCTTGACAATATCTAAAATACAGGAATTTTTGTGCATATGTGGAAGGGAATGTTTTGATGAAATATTCTTCTCCACTCTTAATCATTAGGCAAGTAGGGCTGGGTTAGTTGGCACTCTAGCACATTTCTGATGGTTTCTGATGGTGGCAGAGGGAGGAATGTAGTTTTTAAGAGCATGTGTAATGTCATGTGCTGATAGACTACCAACACATAATTCTTCCTTCTCTTTCTAACATTTGGCTCCATGTCTAGTTTTACTCCAATTTTTAGAGTGATATGCAATATGAAATAAGTATTGAGTTGATGTTAATTTAATTTTATTCGTATTTCTTTTTAAAAAACACTATCAAACTCTCTGTTGTCATATCAACTATGAGAAGAACACTAGGCATTTAGGATTAAACAGATAGATGCTATTCGCATAATACTGTGCTTTAGGACATGTTCACAGGTGAACTTGGGCTACGCTTTCCTAACAGCTTAACAAGACAGTGAAGCCTCTAGTTGATTGGTTCTCAGATCCTGAGAATTCCCAGCATATAAACAATGAAAATAGAGGCTACTTACTATACAGTGCCATGCCAAACGTTAAGCTCAGTTTAATTTCCTCTTGAGACTAAAAGAGTAATAGAAAACAAAAGCAAGAGCTGGGAGCTTTAAAAGGGATTGAAACTAAAATCATCCAAGAATAAAGAGGATAAAAAAAAGAATATGTGCTAATAAAGAAACTTTACCTATGTTGCCACAGACTAACACTGGGCTCCCTGGGGTCTTTTGTTTTGGACTCAGCCTGGAATGATAGGAAAGGCACAGAGACCTGTGTCCAAATCCTTTATAAAGCAGCTACTAACCCTATACCCTTGAGCCAATTAGTTAAACTCTTTAAACCCCCTTTTCTGCAAAAGTACATTGGGAAAAATACCTACCTAGCAGGAAAATGCTAAGAAAATAATGTATGAAGTTTCAAGTGTGGTTCTAAAGAATTAGGAGAAACAACAAAGACTAATATCTTGCCTTTTCTGTGTTGGTTCTCTGCATATTTAGTCCAACTCTCCTATTCACTAATATTTCTATATTCACATCCCAAATTGCCCTTTCTTTTTATTGCCTAAATCCAGCCATTAACAGAGATAAAAAGAAAAACCTTGATTAGTAACATATATTTTTCAATTCTTACCAAAAAAATAATGACCATTAATTGGGTAGAAGTAATTCCTGTATAACATGGACATTTGGAGAGCATGACTCATAAGGTTTCTTTCCAAGCCAAAAGTATATAACTCTTAGAATTATTAGTTACTTAAGATTAAAAAATACATTTTGTAGAGAAGGCAACATTGCCTTTATATTAATTTACCCTTTAAAATCAACAGATATTTAGTGAATGCCTACTTTGAACATAGGATATGAAGTTTGCCATAAAGAAACTTACAACAGAGTGGCCAAGACAGTATTTAGTAAACTAATGAATATGCAAATAAAAAATTATATGTGAGGCTGTAAAAGAGAAAGGGTTGAAAGAGGAACATCCAGAAGGATGAGACCTCAGCTATCTGAAGGTAAAGTGGATTCAATAGGTGAAAAGAGGCAGAGAAACAAAAGCATAGACAAGATTATGGGTTGAAAAGGTACACGATTACTGTGAGGAAATGAAAAGAGGACATTATAACTAGAGCAGAGAAATACTATAAGGTGAAGCAGGTAAACAAGAGTCATATTTATCTTTTTAGGATGCTAGCCTAAATTTGGAGTAGACGATTGACTAACGCATGATTTGAAAAGTCTTTAAAGGTACTACTAATAAAATTCTTTCCCAGATATTTAGTGAATGAATTATTCCTCATCAGATGTAGGCAAACTTTGCTTTGCATGAGAGTGCAGGGCCATGGAAAAATTGGACAGATACATGCAAAAAAAATGAAACTAGACCACCAAATTACACCATACACAAAAATAAACTCAAAATGGATAAAAGACTTAAACATAAGATGGGAACCATAAAACTATTAAAAGAATCCGTAGGCATAAAAAAATCAGACATATGTCATAGCAGTATCTTCACTGATACATCTCTTAGGACAATGGAATCTAAGGAGAACATAAACAAATGGGGCTACATCAAACTGAAAAGCTTCTGCAAAGCAAAAGAAACCACCAACAAAATAACAAGAGAGCCCACTGCATGGGAGAACATATTTGTCAATGTTACATCCAATAAGGGGTTAATCTCCAAAATATAAATGGAACTCGTACAACTTAACAAAAGAAGCTAAATAGACACTTCTCCAAAGTGGACATACAGAAAGCCAAGAAGCATATGAAAACATGCTCAAAGCCACTAATCATCCAAGAGATGCAAATCAAAATGACAACGAGGTACCACCTCACACTTGTTAGAATGGCTATCATCAACAAATCAACAAATGTCCATCAGCTGATGAGTGGATTAAGAAACTGTGGTACATACACAATGGAATACTATGCTGCTGTAAAAAAGAAAGAACTTTTACCATTTGCAACAGCATGGATGGAACTGGAGAGCATTATGCTAAGTGAAATAAGCTAGTCTAAGAAAGATAGGTATCACATGAGCTCACTCATTTGTGGAATATAATGAACAACATAAATTGATGAACAAAAATAGATCCAGAGACATAGAAGCACTGAACAGACCATCAAACCTCAGAGGAAGGGAAGGAGAGGGTAGGAAGGGAGGATGCCAGATCAACCTAAGAACTTGTATGCATTCATATAAGCATAACAAATGGACACAGACAGTAGGGGGATGAGAGCCTTTCTGGGAGGTGGGAGTGGGCAGGGAGAGGTCAATGGGGGGAAAAGGAGACATATGTAATATTTTCAATAATAAAAATTTTTAAAAAATGACCATGCAAGTTGCAAAGCAATTTTAATACCAATGGAAACATTCTATTTCTGTGACTTTAAAATTTTGGTCCAAACATTAAAAACTCTCTTACTCTCAGCTATAAATTTAGAGAAAAATAAAAATAGTAGCAGTAATTTTTTATTTAAAATATTAGAAACATTGAAAATTTAAGTGTACTATCTATCTCTTTGCAAAAAATAAATAACAAAAACTCTTACCAAAGTAGTTTGACCATTGGATGCCTTCTTCTCATCACATAACTTGATATGGAGTGAGAAGCTTTGCTATATCTTGGTGAATTGTCATACTCCTTTCTACGTTTACATCAGCTTCTAACATTTTATCCTTTAATCCTTTACACTTTCAAAGTCATAAAATATATCTACTAATTTCTTTAAAGTCAAGTACTGTGTCAGAGAACCTCCTCTGGGATATCTTCATCCTTTTCGTCACAACCATTTTCCTAATTTATGTTGATAAGTTCACTTTTGAAGTTGGTCTAGCTTCATATTTGGAATCCCTTGAATAGCAAAGGTGTCACCATTTCCAGGGTGAGCAATCTTTTATGTAACTCTACTTATATTTAATTTGTTTCATTCCCAGGGTTATCACTTTCCATTTCTCTACTGCACTTTAATCTTTGTTGATCAATTGCCTTTTTTTTTTCCTTTTTCAGGGTGTGAAAGGCATTTTTAATGTAAGAAAGATGTCTATGCAGCCTGAGATTTGGGGAATTTCTGGCACCTCAAATACCAGCAAAAAGGCTTTCCCACTTCCCAGGTTAGAGCACTGCCCAAGAGTCTGCTGCATAAAGGAAGCCTCCTGGTTCCATCCTCCTCTCCGCAGAGGATTCCATGTGTAGGTGTGAAAGCTGTCGCTGGGAGGTGAGCTGATTGGCCACAGTCTGATGAGGCCGGGGCTGCAGGAACCAGGCTGCGCCGGCAGATTCCGTTGGATTCCACCGACATTTTCTGTTTGTGCTCTGGCCGCGAAGCCTCCGGAACACAGCAGAGGGAGGAGTGTTTTCTAGCAGATGGTCTCGGGGGTCAGTCCCAGGAGGCAGAGGTGGGCACTGCTGGAAGCCTCTATTTTATAAGTTTTTCAGCTATTTAGAGTGATCAGGCAAGGTTGGGGCACAGTAGTCCAGAAAATCTCAATAAAGAGGAAAATACCAGAGGGAAAACACAAGAATCATCAAGACTCTTAACTTACATGTATATGGATACAATTGAACTTTTCCTCCTGACCAACTAAACTGTCATCTACTATTAGTAGGTATGATTGACCTTTATATAAGAACCAGAGGCATGGGCATTTTCTACACCCTATTTGTATAAATCCAGGGTAAGGCTCATACTTGTAGGTTTTTGTTTCTTTCTTTCTTTTATTTTTTCAGATCAACTTCTAAGAAGAAATACAAGAGACATGACTAACAATCTAGGATATATAACTATTAAATGGGTAGAGGTTTAAACCATGAAAGGTTTTGTTTTATGCTTCACTTTCAGTGTCCATTACATTTCAAAATCAGCTTTGATAATTCTGCTCAATTCAGCAGAAATCTCATATGCACTAACTAGTATTTTAAAATTAAAGCCATTTATTCAGCAGATGAGAAATTAGAGTTATTACTTATACATAATTCTACCAGTCATCCTGGTAGCAATCATTTGTCTCCATAATATCTCCTTTAAAAAAGTCAATAATCTTTTCACAGTGGATAATAACTTACACAGTGAATGTGAAAAAAGTGTTCAGTTCCTTTGTGCAATCAACCCAATGTCTTTTGTTAAGTATGCATGACTTAAAATCAGTGTAAAGTGGCAGGCTAGCATTTAAACGGTGTGTGTTGCTGGATCTAATTAATTCTACTATTTTATGCCAAAAATTCCATTAGTTCTTATTAAAGGTCTTGATGTAGTGCAGGCTCCTTTATGTTTTCTAGTTAAAACAACCAAACTTCATTTCAAATTAAGGATTATATTGCAGAACTAAAGGAATGCTAATGTGGCTCTCCAGCATTGACTAAGTTCCTCACTTTTAACAGGATATTCAGAAACAGTTACCTTGCAATACATCAACAGAATACGTAAGTCCATTGGGAAAAAGCAATTAGGAGTCTGCCCTATGTGTTGTAATTTTATGGTAATTGTATAATCTGCCATTGAAAATGAAAATTTCACTACAGTCTTTGAAAATGTTGGAAAGAACATATAGCCAGCTTTAATATTATTATCCTCCTTGAGATTTCTGCTTCTGTTATATGCTCCTTTAAATATGCCATGTACTAATACTTTATCATGTCATTTCACAGCCCTTATTGTATACCCACTTCCTATAAAGCATCACCACTATGTGACGATAAATAGATCATTTATTCACATGGGGAATGAGCCATGAAAATGTGAAATGGCATATTTTCATCTGCTCCGAGAGGGGGTGAAGCAACCAAAACTGTTTCCTTTGTCTAGTTTAATGTTTTTCTATGTGTGATCAGTACCTACCTTCCTTTTACTTGGCCTGATGATAAAAAGCAATACTTATTTATATAAGATAATCAGAATTATAATTTATAATAACTAAATGTTAGTTCTTACATAAGAAAATTTTAAATAAAAAACATTGATGCAAAGGCTTCACATGTATGTTTTATGCCACAGGTTTATTTTTTATTGATTAATAGTTCATAATCATTACACATTATAGAAAAACCTACTATTGAGTAAGACCTTATGTTAGTAGTTGGGACTAACACTAGTATGAAATTATTATGGGTTCAATCATGAGTTTATTCAGATAATTTATAATTGTAGAGAGTCCAAAATTTTGCACATGTGTATAAATGTGCATACTTTTCTTTTAGGGACATGATCCATAGCTTAGCTCAGAAACTTGAAAAATATGCTCTATTAAGGTTGAAAAAATTCTTCTAGATAGAGAGAAAAGATTGTACACAAAGAGTTTGCACTAAATATTAAGTTGAAGTATATGAATTATACAGAGACTGAGGGCAAAAGTTCAGAACAGTCATTGAGAGTGTAGAGAAGAGCTGTAGTATAAGGCTTGCTTCAACTTATAAATAGACTAGAGGCCCAGTGCATGAAATTCATGCATGGAGGGGGGGGGGTGTCCCTCAGCCCGGCCTGCACCCTCTAGCAATTCGAGACATCCCTCTCTCAATCTGGGACCGCTGGTTCCTATCCACTCATCTGCCTGCCTGCCTGATTGCCCCTAACCACTCTGCCTGCCTGCCTGACTGCCTCTAACCACTAGCTTGCCTGAATGATCGCCCCTAACCACTCGCCTGCCTGCCTGACTGCCCCTAACCACCTCTGTCTTATCCCTTGCTGCAGTGGCTTTGTCCAGAAGGACATCTGGAATGATGTCCGGAAGGTCATTCAGCTGTCTGGTCTAACTAGCATATTATACTTTTATTATTATAGGTAATACATCGATACCTCAATTTTCCGGGTATTTAGGAAATAAATGTATTTTTCCATTTAATGCAGCATAATCATCACCAAAATCCCATTCTAATTTTACATTTCTCTAAAGTTTCGATTATTAAGCTATAAAAATGTATTTGAAGGCCTAGTTAGTATGACTGAATAATTAAGTAGCATCAATGTACTCCATGAAATGGACTTTGTCAAAAGATCATTATTTCCATCAATACCTCTTTCTGAAAAGGTGTTAACACTATGGATGGAATTAAGCTCAACTGTTTCTAAAGAGAAAACCTACAATATATTAATAAGTTCTATATTTAGTATTTTCTGTGCAACTGTGATAAAAAAAAAAACTATTCATTGCTAAGTATAATAAGTTTCCAATAAAGTCAAGGAACTGAAATACATAAATATTAATTTTAAAAAATTTCTTCAAATTTTCATCTGTCCACCATTTTTTGTCAATTACTTAACTCTTATAAAATAAATGTAATATATAATACCTTCTTCAAAATTCAAAGCTGCATGTTTATTTATAATTAATGTGTCATTGTCTATAAATTAAGGGAAATTTTCTTATAGAGTTTAAAAATAAATAATGTTTTTTCTTGCAGTTTTTATGAACAGGTACTTATGTATTCCTTCCACATGCAAACAGTAATAAACTTGGATAAAATAATAAAACCTATTCTATTTTTATATATGTAATTAAGTAGTAGTATCATGTAGAATTATATACATGGCTATATGCAGAAATGAGGAAATGTTTTCCTAATGTAATAAGCATAATAAGATTTAAGGTGCTGTTTTTTCACTTTATATAAGACTAGAGGCCTGGTGCAGAAAATTTTGTGCACTTAGGGGGGAGGAGAGGTCCCTCAGCCCAGCCTGTGCCCTCTCACCGTTTGGGAGCCCTCAGGGGATGTCCAACTGCTGGCTTAGGCCCGCTCCCAGGGGAACGGGCCTAAGCTGACAGTCAGAAATCCCTCTGGCAGCCTGGGAGCCCTCGGGGCATGTCCACTTGCCAGCGGGGGGCAGGCCTAAGCTACAGTCAGACATTCTTAGCACTGTTGAGGAGGCAGGAGAGGCTCCCACCACCACCGCTGTACTGGAAGCCGTCAGCCCGGCCTGTG
>NW_006298312.1:4092590-4094898 GCF_000327345.1 Myotis davidii
CCTGTCACACACAGAGCAGGGCCGATCAGGGTGTTGGGGCACCACACCCTGTCACACACAGAGCCACAGGGCAATCAGGGAGCATGCAGGAGGCAGCTGATCAATGATTCTCTCTCATCATTGATGTTCTATCTCTCTCTCCCTCTCCTTTCCTCTCTGAATTCAATACAAATATATTTTTAAAAAAGGAAAATCAAATTCTATTTCCTTAACATGGATCTCCAAATATAACTGTAAAAATTACAAATTGTAATGTCAGGGGTGGGGGGACTACACTACTCACAGAAAAATTTCCCTAATAGGTGTTTTTATTTTATTTTTTTAAAAATATATTTTATTGATTTTTTACAGAGAGGAAGGGAGAGAGATAGAGAGTTAGAAACATCAATGAGAGAGAAACATCGATCAGCTGCCTCCTGCACATCTCCCACTGGGGATGTGCCCGCAACCCAGGTACATGCCCTTGACCAGAATCGAACCTGGGACCCTTCAGTCTGCAGGCCGACGCTCTATCCACTGAGCCAAACCGGTTTCGGCAGGTGTTTTTAAATATATACATTTGTGCACTCACATGTGAGTATAAATGTATATAAATACATCATTTTCTTACTGTTCATGATTGTTTAATGATTAATAAAAAAATAATCTTGAGAAAGAATCCTGCCCTTCTCAAAGTACATACCTCATTAAATAAAACTATCATGGACTCTGGAGAACAATATTTTAAGTTAAATACAAAGAACTCTTAAAATATAATTTGAAATCACTAAATACTACTTCCTTATAACAAAGACCATATTATATGAGGCACATTTGCTGTCTCCAACACTCAACACGCTCAGAGAGTGCTGGGAACAGGCTGCCTGATGCTGATTTCTGTTGTTACTAAATACATTGGAAAAGCCCTTTGCTCTACTATGAGGATCAGGGCATGTATTCATATGCTGGTGGCAATCTGTAATGGTTGTAAATATCTTCAACATTTCCACACTGTAATTTTAAAACCAGGAACAAAATTATTTCAAAGTAAGAATTAGTGTTATATTAAGCAGTTTACATAGGAAATAAGAAAATGCTTATATATATAAAATGTTGCATTATTCCATGTGTGAGAGGCCTTATCCAAAGGTTAACAGAGACTGCGTTAACCAAACAAACCCCACTAACATATCTACAGAATAACCTCCTTCTCCTAGATCAGCAGTTCTCAACCTGTGGGCTGCAACCCTTTTGGGGGTCAAACGACCCTTTCACAGGGGTCACCTAAGACCATCGGAAAACACATATATAATTACATATTGTTTTTGTGATTAATCACTATGCTTAATTATGTCCAATGTGTAACAATGAAATTGGGGGTCACCACAACATAAGGAAGTGTATTAAAGGGTTGCAGGATTAGGAAGGTTGAGAACCACTGTCCTAGATACTGCAGAACATGAAAGTCAAAGATTGCTAGCCAAATTTGAAGAAAAGAGTCAAATAAAAAAAAGAGAGGAATTGTGAGAGTGAACCAGTGATCTTTTCTGTCAAAGAAAGGAGCTCACAGCCATCCTTGGTCCTGCCATTTTTGATACGACCTTCAGATTTTCAAGGGGTTGCCATATTAGGCTCTGTCTTACCCCTCCCGTCCCTCTAAATCAGCCAATGGAGCAATAATGGAAACCTGAGCTCTGAGCCTTGACCAATCAAATCAGAGTTCAGAGTGAAGGGCAGGGCAGACCCACATCAGTAAATAAACCCAAACAGACTTCCCATTTGGTGTGCTTTGCCCATGATTTCTAGCTGGCATGCACCCTTCTGCACAGAAGTAAATTTGCCTTCCTGATCCAAAAAAGAAACTACTACTACTACTACTAATCCTATATAATAAAGAGGTAATATGCAAATTGACCATCACTCCAACACACAAGATGGCTGCTCCCATGTGGACACAAGATGGCCACCACAAGATGGTCAGCAGGGGAGGGTAGTTGGGGGGGACAAGGCCAGCAGGGGAGGGCAATCAGGCCGGCAGGGGAGCAGTTCAGCATCAATCAGGCTGGTAGGGGAGTGGTTAGGGGGTGATCAGACTGGCAGGCAGAAGCAGTTAGGGGCAATAAGGCAGGCAGGCAGGTGAGCAGTTGGGAGCCAGCAGTCCTGGATTGTGAGAGGGATGTCAGACTTCCCAGTGGGATTGGACCTAAAAAGGCAGTTGGACATCCCTCGAGGGGTCCCAGGTTGGAGAGGGTGCAGGCTGGGCTGAGGGACACACACCCCTGTGCACAAATTTCTTGCACTGGGCCTCTAGTAATAATAAAAAATAGGA
>NW_006298312.1:4095899-4097462 GCF_000327345.1 Myotis davidii
CATCTCTTCTGAGAACCACAGGAAACCTATTTGTTTATGGAAGTGTGCCAGGTGTTTCTTTTTCATAAATTATAATTGATTAACTATCTTCATCTAGGAAAAAAGGGTAACACCATAATGAAAGTCTGTCTTTTCTATCTGAACATTAAATAGAATATTTTGAGTGAGAAATGATAAAAATATAAGGAGGGAGAGGAAGAGAGAAAATATTAGCACAAAATTAGACAAGTGGATTTATAAATTCATCATTTAAAAGCCCGAAACCATTTACATTTTACATCTATTGTGTAAAACCTTGTGAATTAATAAAATCTGTGAGTATTATGCCTGATTTAGTTATTTTTCAGAATAATATTCATGGTAAAGGAATGAAGTAAAGCATTGCATGATTGTCATTTCTAAAAAAAATAAAACAAAAACCTGCTATACTTGGATAATAATATCAGATAATATTATTTATTTAAATTATTTGTCAATAAAATAGAGAGTTGATACTAAATACAAACTAATTTTGTAAATGGCAATATTCTTTCTTAGAAGTTTCCAGTGTTAAAAAATGGAAAATTGTCATTTAAGGGAGTTGGGAGAAATGGAGAGAAAAATATAGCTATTGAGACACTAACCTAAACCATTGAGGAGACAAATAAAACCATTAGAAATGATAAACAAATACAGCAAAATTGCAGGATACAAAATCAATTTACAAAAATCCATTGCATTCCTATATACCAACAAATACATTAAAAAAAATGAAAAGAACAATTCCTTTTGCAATTGCAAGAAAAAACAATAAAATGCCTAGGAATAAACTTAACAAAGGATGTGAAGAACCTAAATATAGGAAATTACAAAGCACTTTTAAATGATATTGAAAAGGACTCAATGAAATGAAAAGATATCCCATGTTCATGGATTGGAAGAATCAACATAATTAAAATGGCAATATTACTTAAAGTAATATACAGATTTAATGCAATCCCCATCAAAATCCCAATGACATTTTTTTATAGAAATAGCACAAGATTTTTCAGATTTTTATGGAACCACAGAAGTCCCTGAAGAGCCAAAGCAATCCTGAGAAAAAAGGACAAATCCGGAGGTATCACCAATGACATTTTTTAAAGAAATAGAACAAAAAATTATCAGATTTGTATCAAACCACAAAAGACCCTCAATACCCAAAGCAATCCTGAGAAACAAGAATGAAGGTGGAAGTATCACACTCCCTGACTTCAAATTATACTGCAGAGATATGGTCATCAAAACAGCATAGTATTGAGAGAAACACAGACACAAAGACCAATAGAACAAATTGCCACCCCAGAAACAAACCAGCATCTATATCAGTGATGGCGAACCTTTTGAGCTCAGCATGTCAGCATTTTGAAAAACCCTAACTTAACTCTTGTGCTGTGTCACATATAGAAATTGTTGATATTTGCAACCATAGTAAAACAAAGACTTATACTTTTGATATTTATTTTATATATTTAAATGCCATTTAACAAAGAAAAATCAACCAAAAAATGAGTTTGCGTGTCACCTCTGACAGTGTCATAGGTT
>NW_006298312.1:4097619-4113170 GCF_000327345.1 Myotis davidii
CCCTATGTGGGGAAACAACCTTTCTTGGAGAGGTGACCTTGGTTAAAACACATAGCGCTAAGAAGGGGAGCAAACATACTAAGAACAGTATGCCATATATGCCAGGTCGCTTCCCTGCAGCGACTGTGTCAGGCAGCAAGGGTGGACCGGCTTCCGGCAAAGTTCCCCCTTTTTTTTTATTTTTTAAATGATAGCGAGTGTAAATCCGTGGCCACCTCTAGGATTGGGTTGTTTAAGACTTGGAAGACCTGTTTGTGACTTTGCCAACAGGTCAGTTCGTGGCTTAACCCTATATCGGCTTCCCACAGGAAAATTTTATGAATTTGACCCCAAAGGCAAGGGAAGAAAAGGCAAAAATAAATTATTGGGATGATATCAAAATAAAAAGCTTCTGAAAATCCAAAGAAACTGGCAACAAAACAAAAAGGCACCCAACCAAATTGGAGAAGAAATTTGAAAACAACATCTTTGACTATGGGTTAATATCCAAAATATATAAAGAACTCATACAATTCAACAACAACAACAAAAACAATTTCATTAAAAAATGGGCAGAGGACCTGAACAGACATTTCTATGAAGACATAAAATGGCCAAACAATATATGAAAAGATGCTCAACTTCAATGGCTATTATAGAAACGCAAATCCAAACTACAATGAGATACCACCTCACACCTGTGAGAATGACTATTATCAACGAGACAAATAATAACAAGTGTTGGAGAGGTTTCAGAGAAAAAGGAACCCTCATTTAGTGTTGGAGGGAATGTAAAATGGTAAAACCATTATGGAAAACAGTATGGAGGTTACTCAAAAAATTAAAAATAAAGTTTCCTTATGACCCAGCAACCCCTTTTCTGGGTATCTACCTGAAAAATGTGAAGATATTAATTTGCAAATATATATGCACCCTTGTATTGATTGCAGCATTATTGACAGTGGCCAAGACATGGACACAACCAAAGTGCTCTTTGATAGATGATTGGATAAAAAAGATGTGGTACACATACACAATGGAGTACTACTTGGCCTTAAGAAAAGATGAAATGCTGCCATTTGCATTAACATAGATGGACATTGAGAATATAATGCTCAGCGAAATAAGCTGGACAAAAGAAGTTAAGAACCATATGATTTTACTCATATGTGGGAATGTAAACTGAGAGCAACAAATGAATGAATAAGACAAACAAAAACTCAGAGACACAGACAACATTTTGGTGGTTACCAGAGGGAAGGGAGTGGAGAGTAGTAAATGGTACTGATTTGACTTTGGGTGGTGGGTACAGAATGCAATATACAGATCATGAATCATAGAAATGGGTACTTAAAACCTTTGTAATCTTACTAACCAATATCACTCAATAAATTTTATAAAAAGGCAGAAAAACATAATAAATTACCAAGTAGATGTTTTTTAAAGCCAGATCACTTAAAAACACACACAAACAAAACAAAACAAAACAAAAAACACACCACAAACAACATGTATCTGCAATGGACATCAGGAGAGAATCATTTACATAAAAGATGAATTTTAGCAGAGTCTGAACAATATGGTAAGCAACAACAAAGGAATTACAGATAGAGAGCTCATTGTGAAGGTTACATTCTGAAAAATAAAAAGAAAATATTAAAAGTAGATTTCAAGCATAGCAATAAAAAATAACAAGAAATGACCATTGTCTTTTTGTCTTATACTGTATTTTTGGTCTCTTTTTAAATTATGATCCTATATAATAAAAGGGTAATATGAAAATTGACCCTAATGGCAGAACTACTGGTCCCTATGACGTACACTGACCACAAAGGGGCAGACGCTCAATGCAGGAGCTGCCCCCTAGTGGTCAGTACGCTCCCACAGAGGGAACTCCACTCAACCACAAGTGGGGCGGAAGCCTGCGAGTGCAGCAGCAGTGGTGGGAGCCTCTCCCATCTCCTCGGCAGTGCTAAGGACATCCGACTGCAGCTTAGTCCCAATCCCCTGGGGAGTGGGCCTAAGCTGGGAGGTGGACATCCCCTGAGGGGTCCTGGGCTGCCAGAAGGCACAGGCTGGGCTAGGGGACCTCCTCCCCCAAAAGTGCACAATTTTTTGTGCACTGGGCCTCTTTTTTAAAGATAAAAAGCTATATCATATTTACAGAATAGGCCAATGTTGATTATTGATAGAGCCTAAGTTGTACAGCAAACAAACTAGATCAATCAACAGACGTATATGTTCTCACTACCCAAAGAGTGGTCCATGAAGTACATGGTATCATCATCATCATTGTCATCATCATCTTGGAGTTAGTTAGAATTGCAGATACAAGGTGTTACTCCAGATTCAGTCCTACTGAATCAGGATCTGAATTTAACAAGATTTTTAAATGATCTGAATGTGTATTAAATGCTAAGAAGTGATGTTCTTTGTACATTGGGTTTTTACATGCATTTCACCAAGTGTAACCAAATCTAGCTATATGTTGATCATCACATGTACCAAAGTTAGATGTACAATTATGTCTGTCAACAAAACTTTATGGTTGTTGAGTGTTGTCATGTAGCAGTCCTCATGGCCATCGTAGAAAGTCATATATTGGGGGTCAGGAAGAAACTATGATGTGCTTTTAATCTCAATATGTCTTTACTGATATATTTTTCCTTAATCCATATAATTTCAAAATAAGTAATATGATAAAGATTTAAATTAGCAAATTGTATTTTTATTTAATAAGAACATAAAGGGTTCATATAGAAAATTTTATCTGATCAAGACATATGAATTATTTAGCCATAAAAAAATGACTGTGTCTGTGTTCTTAAATACTGAAGTAAATTGTTTGACAGGTGCTTTTTTAAAAAAGAAAATAAATATTATTATATTTAAAACTAGGGGCCTGGTGCACAAAATTCGTGCACATTAAAAGGGAATTAATTAGAGAAAATATTTTAATATTGTGATTTTCCCTTTTTCTATAATAGAAGTGTCAGAGATGAAAGACAATTAGTAAAATGTATATGAAAATGTTCTTCCTGTGAGAGTCTGGGGCACACTGAGGGACGCAGAGTCAAGTCTCTGCCTACCATGTGCACCTCAAAATCATGTAAAACCCAGACCCAACTAGCTCTACTCCCATTGGGCAAGATCCAGACCTGGCCAGCCCCAACCCCATCAAGCCTTGCCAGGTGGGGGGCACAGCCTCAGATCTTCCGGCCTGGTGCTGGGCAGGGGGTGCAACCTCAGGTCCTCTGGTGAACCCTCAGGTCCACCACCCCAGAGTAGGGGATGTGGCCTGAGGTCCCCTGTCAAGCCCCACCAGGCGGGGGGCACAGCTTCAGGTCCCCTGCCCTGACCCGGTGCCATGCAGCCTCAGGTCCCCGCTGATCGCTCCTTACGGCTCATTATGGGAACCCCACCTCTGCTCTGGGCATAGTCATCTTGTGTTATGGGAACCCCGCCTCCACTGTGGGTGTAACCATCTTGTGATATTGTGACAGAGTGAGGGTCAATTTGCATATTACCTCTTTATTATATAGGATAACTTCCTAAGATTTATAAGGTATGATCTTGTTAGTTATAATTTAATACAATTATTAATTTCAGCTAAATTTTTATTATATTAAATCTTGGCAAGGCATTTATTTACAAAACTTTCATCTCAAATAGAAAGTGATTTTTACTATATACTATGTTGTCTATAGTTTTGTAATATATTTCTCTATCATTTACAAACATATGTGCTTAAATTCCAGATTACTTTTTATCTAATAAATACTTCTAGAACAAAGGAAATATTCAACATTCATCTTCAACTTTATTTAAATCAAGAAAAAAACAAACAAGACAGTGAAATTCTAGAAACTGAAAGCAACAAATGAATAAAAAAAGATAGCAGGATTCAAATGTCAGTGACAGAATGGGAGAATAAGATTGTTTGCATAAAAATTCTGCACAGGGCAAATTATTTCAAATTGTGTTCTGCAGAACTCTGACTTCACCAAGGTCTCTGAAAAAGTGTTCACTTTACACTTTTTGGATTGTTATAAGAAGTTATTAGTGGTGAAGTAACTTTGGGGTGCTCTGAGGGAGTAAAATTAAAATTAAACTTTTGAGAAGGTCTCTAATTAAAAATAAATACACATGTAACTAACATTTTATCAGCATTTTCAAATCTGTTTAATTAATGTGGTATTTTCTATTTTATTGTATAACATACTGATTTTTATAGCACACTTTTTGGGTTGTTATAAAAAGTTATTAGTGCCTATTATATTAATTTCTTTTGGGATAAAATTTAATGTTTTATTTGTGTACTAATTAAAACAGATAATTATTTTCTATCCCCAAAATATCATCATTTTCCCTAACTTCAGTGAAAAATCTAAAAAAATAGATTCCACATTGATCAAAAGTTAATAAGCACAAAATAGTGATTAGAATTAAAATACAATATTTGATAGTTTAAACACTTCAATTGCATTCTGTATATATAATTGTACATATGTACATATCAAAGTGAAAGCTAAAATATAATGTGATGTGCTTCTCTATACACATCATATGTACATGCCAATATGATGCATTGCTTCAATTTGGAAGAACAAGAAGTTTAATTTAATAAAAACCTACAGCATTTTACCTTGAAAAGTACTTTTTAAGTCAACTTCATATATATTTTTCTTTATAGAGATTTTTCTGGACTAAAATGGTGTAAAGTGGTATATAGAAGACAGATATAGGATATGTTTATTTTTTGTGTCACTTAAAGCAAACTTTTATTTCCATTTGTATATCTTTAAATATAATGTTTAATATCTTGTTAATCTGTTACTCATATTCTAAATTACAGTGTTCATGATGCATACTTCAAATTATTCTTAAAACAATAGATGTTTGGTTAAGTAAGTTAGTTATTTACTAATTATTTTATGCATTCTGACTGGCTAGCCTCACTAATCTACAAACTTCAATAATTATTTATGTAGAAGTTATATATTTCAGGTTTTCAAAAACTAACAAAGGCAATAAAGTGTAAAGTCATTCATTCTTAGGAGATAATTGAAAATACCTTTAATGCATGAATATTCTGAACTTTAATCATTTACTAAAAGGTTTTTGTCATGCTTGTTGATTGATAAGAGTTAATACAAAGAAGATAAGCTAATAGCAAATGTCTAATGATGCCAAGTATTTTGGGCTTCTTAAAGCACTTTTGTCTTGAGGTTTCATTAATGCAATTTATTTTTCTATATTTATCAAACAGGTAACTCATCTTTTTTCATATTGATTCATTAATCTTATAAATTTTACAAACAATATGAAATGTGAATATTCTCACTTTGTAGAAATCCTTCCATTTGTCAAGCTATGTAGGCTCAGTTGCTCACCTATTGTCATTCAGCAAATTTACATTAGAGTCAACACACAAAGTCTATAGTTCCCTAGTCCTGGGTATGCCTTCAATTACCCACTAGAGAGCAATGACAAATATTAACAGTGATTTATGGTAAATCATTAGCTATTGTTCCATTATTCATTTATTCCATTGAGATCTTTCACTCCACCTCCACTTTGCTTTTAAGGAAAAGATTAATTGAGGATATCAGCAAAGTCATGAGGATTCAGGAGTTCTGGAAAGCGCATTACCCCAAGCAGAGGTATGTGTGTCATATTTTCCATTATGAAAATAACAACAGGGAAAATGCTAAACTTTGCCTAGCTCACCTTTCTAATGGTGCTCCCATTTGAATCATTGCTTATCTTTATATCAAGTTATTACTTAAGTTTTCTTTTTATTTTCCTCCCCATACTTTACAGCAACACTCCATGTTAAAGGGTGCTAGCCTCCATGCTCACATTGTTACTTTCTCCTCTGAGTTCATAGGTTAAAATAGAAAGAGTTTATTATTAGGTTATATAATCTTGGAAACATCGAGCTAGATCAGATGTTAGAGGGCATCTATCGAATCGGTAATTATCAATTGTTGCTAGAGTGGATCAGAGTTAGGGGTGTATGCAAATATGTAGCTCAGAGTTTCTGATGGCTTACACAGAAAATGGAGTAAAGCTTGGGTTCAAGTTCTTATGTGGCAAAAGCCTACCCCTAAGACTTCAGTCCACAGCTGTAGAGATAATAACGATAGTCATTCTATCCGTGATTGCAGATAAAAGTTATTGCAACTGATAGCTACCAAGAGATTAATTGGACCTAAAAGGAAGAATTACTCTCCTGGAAACGTACACATAGAGTTGAGACCAGAGTCTGGTCATGACTCTAATTGGTTCCAGTTACTATTGCGGTGTAACAAATTACCCAAACTGACTGACTTAAAACGATTTTATTTTTCTATTTTGTGGCTCAGGAATTGGAAAAGAGCTTAGTTGGGTAGTTTTCATGTGGAATCTCTTATGCAATTGTAACCAGACGTCAGCTGGGCGTCAGATGCTGCAGTCATCTGAAATTTTGCCTGAACTGGACATCTGAGATAGCCCACAAGTCTGGCCAGCAGGTGATGCTGGCTCCTGGCTAGGAGCTCACCTGGGGCTCTAGACTGGAACATGTACACATGGCCTCTGCAACGTGCAGGTCTCAGGGTAGTTAGATTTTTGACATAGTGTATAGTTTCCGCTGGAATGAGTGTGTCAATTGAACCAGATGGAAGCTATATGGCTTTGTATGAACTAGTCTTAGAAGCATCCAGTAACATTGCCACCATACATTATTGGTCAAAGCATTCACAATCCATCCCAGATTCAAAGGGAGGCAACATAAACCCCACATCTCAATGGTGAGAGTGTCAAAGACTTAGCAACCATTTAAGAAACACCCCGTGCTGTAGGTTGAGAATGATGTACCAGGTTAGATTGTTTTACTCCTACTGAAAAACTTTATGAAAAGTTATTATTTGCCCTGTCCCTGTGCATAGCCAGAAATATACTTCTCATGCTGAAACTTCAATGGACTTAGAAACAAGTGTTACATATTCAATGTTTAAAATTTAGCTATATATTATTCAATAAAAAATCAACAATATGTCACTGACTACTGTTTGTGAGAACCCCAACTGGAAATGCAACTACTAAAGAAAAAAGTGGCCCTCAACTCTAGCAGGAAAGGCAGAGAAGTCCACATGAAATTAAAAATAATGTTAAGTTGCTATGACAGAAGTAATCGCAGAGTCAGCTGTGGAAGAGGTTATGAAACAGGGGGCTGAAGAAATGGCTGCCGAGGATTGAGGTTAGAGAGGCATCTGGAGGGAATATGACCAGAAAAGTGGTCAAATCTCTCCCTGATATGACATTCCAAACACACATACAGAAAGACATCAACAAAATGTTTGAGTTAAATCTGATAAGGATATGGTATACGATATAGATGTGATAATAAAAATGAGTCTGGAAAATTAAGTATGAGTCAGAAATTAGTCTCTTCTACCATGATCAGGAGTTTCTATGTTAAAACATATATGGCCATGCCTATCCAGCATGGCTCAATGATTGAGCTTTGATCTATGAACTAGGAGGTAACAGCTCAATTCCCGGTCAGGGCACATGTCTAGGTTGCAGGTTCAATCTCCAGGGGTGAGTGCAAGAGGCAGCCAATCAATGATTCTCACCATTGATGTTTCTATCTCTCTTTCTCTCTGAAATCAATAAAAATATTTTTAATATATGTCATTTAATCTTAATGATGTAACTCAAACAACTGAAAAGCAGAAGTTGGTATTACACAATTTCTGTGTTATACTTTAGAATACAGGAAACAGTTTAATTAAAATATTTCAAAGTAGTCAAACTAAATAATGTTACAATACAATTTGAAGCAGAGAGGAAGCAGATTTAAACAAACCAGGGATACTTAATTCAAAGACTATATGAAACATAAATGAAGCTGGATTAAAATCAGATGTTGACTTAATTAAACTTCGCCATGGCATGGGTTGTGTTATGTTCACATCATTCAGTATTTGCATTTACACAGTAATCAAGACAGAGCAGCAACAGGAAGAATAGATTTTCCATTTTAATTCTCAAGGGGTGAAACACATGGGGCTCACATCAGTTGTTTGCTGTGATTTTACTGCATGTGATCTGGCTAATTAGAGTGAAAGTTTCCTAGATCAGGTATAAAACAAAGATCTTTCTGGTTAAAATTTTCTGCACATGAAATATGGTAAAGTTAAGATAAATATACAGAATGCTATTTACAGCTCAAAGATTTAGTTATTTATAAGAAGAATGTCTCTTGAAAAATACATGGTATAAATTTAATAGGAGCAAGTGGGGATCAATACAATGGAGCCTTGCTCCCTAAAGTATCTGCAGAGCATTGGCATGGGCATCAGTTGGGAACCAGTAAGAGCTGCTAAATCTCAGGGCCACCAAATCACAACCCACCTTTTAAGCAGATTCCTAGGTGAATCCTATGAACATTAAAATCTAAGAAGGATAGATAACGGGTACAAAACACTGTAGGATTAGGATATCCTTGAAAGCTGTAGTGCAGGCCTTTGCATTTGTTTTCATGAGTTTGTTTAAAGAACGTGAATGAGGAACTAGACCAGCGGTTCTCAACCTGTGGGTCGCGACCCCTTTGGTGGTTGAACGACCCTTTCACAGGGGTCGCCTAAGACCATCCTGCATATCAGATATTTACATTACGATTCATAACAGTAGCAATATTACAGTTATGAAGTAGCAACGAAAATAATTTTATGGTTGGGTCACAACATGAGGAACTGTATTTAAAGGGCCAGAAGGTTGAGAACCACTGAATTAGAGGAAAAGAAAAACACATAAAGAAGTAGAAAAAAATGAGAAAAAATTCAAGACCCATTGTGTGTGTGGGTTTAAACAAGTAATTAGGAAGGGGCAGAAATTCTATATTATTCCTTTATATTTACATAGGAAGAGTTGGAATAAGTAATGGACAGTTAGAAATAGCCACAGTGTGCTATTAAATGCCTGAGGCAGTGGCTGGCACATGGTAGACATTAGATATCAACATTAACTGAGTGACTAAGCTTTACATATATCACTTTATCACATGAAATAATTTTGCATGAAATTATTTTACTTTGAGTCTCTCAAAATCATCATGAAGTAGGTAGAATATGTAGTTGGTATCATTAGACACATGCTTTCAACTTGTCTTCTTTGTAATAACTTAACCTCAACAGGTGGACAAAACCTTTTAGTGCATGATTGATGCTAAGAATATTCATTCATTAAAGATAGCATCTTCAATTGTCCTCAAAGGGGCATAATTTTTGCATGTGACAGCCTTTGTTTAAGAATGGCTAGTAGTGTTAACTGCTATATACATGCTAGCCAACTTTGGATAGTGAATTTATTCAGTTTAATTAACGTACCAAATTACTCTACCTTGTAACTTCAAGGATTTCAACAAGCATTATGAAAAATGCAATTGAAAATCTGTGAGGGACATTGGTTGGAGACCCACCACTGTTTTGTTATTGAAACAGAAATGAACATAACCTGATGCCATAGATGGCTCTCTTTAATGCAAAGCATTTAGCTGCTTCAGTCCCATACAACCTCCTTGTAGAAGTGTGTGCTTTAACAGTAGAGGCATAAAAACAGGGTACTAAGGATGTTGAAGTGGTAGCAATTTTAAAAATTACAGGTGAGACCAGGATTTGAAGTCACACTTTCTGACTAAAAATTGAGAAAGTGTTCCACAGTGGTGAACCTCAGTTTTAATCCCAAATTTGGGTCACAGTGTGCATTGTGTGATTTGACCAAAAGATGGTTGTTTGCAGTTGGTACTAACCACCTATATAAATCTGGAACATATTTTCAACATAACTTGCCTCTCAAAACAGCTTGCTCCTATTAAAGGAGCATATAAAAGCTGGAATTCTCATTGTAGAGAAAGAACAAAGGTAATTAAAGAACATATGATTGCTTTACTTAATCGTATAAATGTTTGACTTATAAAAAGGTATATTTGATTATATATTTCATTAAATGAACAATTTTTTATTAAGCTATTGGGATTTGTGTTTTTCTATTCTTTAGGACAAATTTATTATTTGACAAATCAAAGGTTGTTTTTATATAATTCATAGTCTCATTCTTCCTATATACTATTGTTCATTCTGAGTGTGTTCAAATTTACTATATAAGCAAAAGCACATACATAACATCACATTAAAAGATAATTTAGGTTTTTTTGTTCTATCATTAGTTCTAATTGCCTAAGGGCTTAACAATCCATATTTGTTTATCATCTGAACTGGATACTTAATCCCTGGAATCAAATAAAGTCAACCAGAAAGGGAGCATGGCAGCCGGCAGGACAGGAGTGAGGGAAAGTGTGTGAGTAAGGGAGTGAGAGGAGAGTGTGTGGACATGTATGGCATGTATGTGAGTGAGTGAGAGACAGTTATATCTCTCAGGAGTCTCAGGGGCTGGTAGAGCAGGCTCTCCTGGAAAAAGAGCCCCTATTATTGCCACAGGCACATTCCAGGCAGATGCAGCTCTGGCTCTGAAACAGTGTCATCTTGGAAGGGATATAGGCAGGAGCTAGGAGCACAGCCTCACAGCCACCCAAACTAGCCTTGGATACAACTCTAGAAACGCTCAGTGAGTGTCAAGCAAGTGGGACTCCGCATGAAACCCCACAGCAGGCTCTGGGAACTGACAGGATGTTGCACACTAGAGGGACCTCATGTGCGACCCTGCAGCAGGTTCAGGGACTGTGCAGTGCGTGGAGTGCCAGGGAGCCTGTGCATGTGCCCTCACTGAACCCAAGTGCCTGCAGCTGACACCTGTGGGACCAGCTCTGTGGAGGAAGGGAGTGCAACTCAGAACAGAGACAATAAAGGTATGATACTCAAGGCAGACCCAGCCTCTGGGCTAAGGAATCCCTGACTACATGACTTCTAGGGGCTTCAACCTCTTGGATCTCAATCAGGTTACCCAAGGCCAGAGAGGAACAGTGACTCACATTCACTTTCAATAAAGCATCTTTAAGGAGACATAGGATAGATACACCAATGGACCAGATTCAACAACATCAGAGCAAAATCCAGCAAGCCCCAAACTCACTGGCAGCAAGTTGGAGGGGAGATCCTTTCCACAAATGGGACATCAACAATCAAGTCCCAATTTCAACTGGATCACCCAAATAATGCACACAAGGGGTATTCCTAGAAAATCCACCTCAAGTGAACAAAGAGACCGCACCACTGGACCCCTCAAGACACTTTCTACATAAGGCTAGCCCACAAAGACTGGGAGGCATAGCAGTTCTATCTAATACAGTGGTTCTCAACTTTCCTAATGCCAAGACCCTTTAATACAATTCCTCATGTTGTGGTGACCCCAACCATAAAATTATTTTCATTGCTACTTCATAAGTGTAATTTTGCTACTGTTATGAATCATAATGTAAATATCTGATATGCAGGATGTATTTTCATGGTTACAAATTGAACATAATTAAAACATAGTGATTAATCACAAAAACAATATGTAGTTATATATGTGTTTTCTGATGGTCTTAGGCGACCCCTGTGAAAGGCTCGTTCGACCCCCAAAGGGGTCACTACCCACAGATTGAGAACCACTGATCTAATACATAGAAGCAAATTCAAGAAACAGCTAAAATGGAGAGACAAAGAAGCAACCCCCAAATGAGAGTAGAGAAGGAATCTCCAGAAAAAGAACTAAATGAAATGGAGGCAAGCAACCTATCAGACATAGACTTCACAGCAATGATTATAAAGATGCTTAAGGAACTTAGTGAAAATTACAACAGCATGAAAAGGGAAATACAGGCCATAAACAAAAACCAGACAGAAATGAAGAACAATGTATCTAATATCAAGAACACACTGGAAGATATTAAAAGTAGAATGGATGGAGCAGAGGAGTGAATCAGTGATTTCGAAGACAAGGTAGAAATACCCAATTAGAATAGAAAATGGGGGAAAAATAAAAAGCAGGGAGATAGCTTAAGAGAGCTAGGGACAACATGAAATGTAACAACATCCACATTACAGGAATACCAGAAAGGTCAGAGGATGAGCAAGGAACAGAGAAACTAAAGAAATAATGACAGAAACCTGGTGAAGGAAAATGTAACACAAGTTCAGGAGGCAAAGAGAGTCCCAATCAAGATGAACCCAAGAAGACCCATACCTAGACAAATCATAATTAAAATGGAAAATATTAAAGACAAAGAAAGAATATTAAAGGCAGCAAGAGAGAGACAGAAAATTACCTACAAAAGAGTTACTATTAGAATGTCAGCTGACTTCTCAATACAAACACTTCAGGTCAGAAGGGAGTGACATGAAGTACTCAAAGAAATGAAAAGGAAGGTACTAAATCCAAAACTACTGTATCCAGTGAGGCTATCATTTAAAATTGAAGTTGAAATAAAAAGCTTTCCAGAAAAAAAGGGTTAAAGGAGTACATTACCAACAGCAATGCAAGAAATGTTAAAGGGACTGCTCTAAGAAGAAGAAAAGGAGAGAGAGAGAGGATCAAGAGGAATAAAAAAATAAAAATGGCACTAAGTAAATACCTTCAATAATAATGTTAAATGTAAATATATTAAATGCTCCAGTCAAAAGACCTTGGGTGACTGAATGGATAAGAAAAGATTATATATATATATATATATGCTGTCTACAAGAGACCCACCTCAGAACAAAAGATACAGACAGACTGAGAGTGAAGGGATGGAAAAATATATTCCATGAAAATGGAAAGGGAAATAAAGCTGGGGTAATAATACTCATATCAGACAAAATAGAGTTCAAAACAAAGGCCATAACAAGAGACAAAGAAGACCACTTCATAATACTAAAGGGAATGATTCAAAAAGAAAATATAAGCCTTGTAAATATATATGCACCCAATATAAAAGAACCTACATACATACAGTACAGTCATGGGGGGGGGGGAGAATTTAACATCCCACTAACATAACTGAATAGATCTCCCAGGCAAAAAATTAACAAGGAAACAGAGGTGTTAAATGACACAGGAGATGGAACTAACTAGGATATTTACAGAACATTTCACCACAAAGCAACAGAATATACATTCTTCTCAAGTGCACACAGAACATTCTCAAGATAAACACATGTTATGGCACAAAACAAATCTATACAAATTCAAGAAGACTGATACAATACCAACCAGCTTTTTGGATCACAATGGCATGAAGTTAGATATCAACTACAATAAAACAATTCAAAAACACTCAAATGCATGAGGCTAAGTAGCATGTTATTAAACAGTGAATGGGTTGCCATTGAGATCAAGCAAGAAATAAAAAATGTCTTGGAAACAAATGAATATTAATACACAGCCACTCAAAACCTATGGGACACGGTGAAAAGCAGTCCTGAGAGGGAAGTTCATAGCACTACAGTTCTACCACAAGAAAGAAAAAAAAAAAGGACTAATAAAATACCCAAGCCTAAAACTAAATGAATTAGAAAGACAACAGCAAAAAAGCCCAAGGGAAGTAGAAATAAGGAAAAAATAAAGATCAGAGCAGAAATAAATGACATAGAGACTAAAAAAAAAAAACAGTACAAAAGATCAGTAAATCTAAGAGCTGGTTCTTTGAAAAGGTAAAAAGACTGATGAACACCTAGTCAGACTCATCAAGAAGGAAAGAGAGAGGACCCAAATAAATACAATCAGAAATGAAAGATGCAATATAACAATAGACACCACAAAAATACAAAAGATTATAAGCAACTAGAGGCCTAGTGCACAAAATTGTGCACCAGTGGGGTCCCTCGGCCTGGTCTGTGGGATCGGGCTGAAATCAGCTCTCCAACATCCCCCAAGGGGTCCTGGACTGCAAGAGGGTGCAGGCCAGGCCAAGGGACCCCACTGGTGCATGATCAGGGGTGGGGAAGGACATGGGTGGTTGCCAGCCTGGGAGGGACCATGGAGAGCTCCAGGGCATGGCCAGCCCATCTCTCTCAGTCCCGATTGGCCAGACCCCAGCAGTAAGCTAACCTACCAGTTGGAGCATTTGGCCCCAGTGGTCAATGCATGTCATAGCAACTGGTCGACTGGTAGATTATCTGCCCCCTGGTGGTCAGTGCACGTTAGAGCAACCAGTTGAGCAGCCTTAGCATATAGGATACTACGGACAACTATAGGCCAACAAACTGGACAACCTGGACAAAATGGACAAATTCCTAGAAACATACAATCTTCCAAAACTCAATCAGGAAGAATCAGAAAATCTGAGTAGGCTGATAGCAACTGATGACATTTAATCAGTAATTAAAAAACTTCCAGCAAACAAAAAGTCCTGGAACAGATGGATTTACAGGAGAATTTTACCAAACATTCAAGAAGATCTAACAACTAACCTCCTCAAATTATTCCAAAAATTCAAGAGGAAGGAACAATTTCAAGCTCTTTTTACAAAGCCAGTCTGATTCTAATTACAAAACCAGATAAAGGCACTACACAGAAAGAAAATTACAGGATAATATCTCTGATGAACACAAATGCTAAGATTCCCCCCAAAATGTTAGCAAATCAGATCCAGCAATATATTAAAAAGATCATACACCAAAATCAAGTGGGATTCATTTCAGGGATGCAGAGCTGGTACAATTTGCCAATCAAAAAATGTGGTATATTACATAAACAAATCTATAATAATAAAAGCATAATATGCTAATTAGACCGGACAGTTGAAGGACCTCCAGACGTCCAAAAGCTGGGGTTGTGAGGGCTGAAGCAAGCCACCATGACTGTGAGGGCCAAGCCCCTTGCACGAATTTTATACATCTGGCCTCTAGTCGAAAGACAAAAACCCCATGATCGTGTCAATAGAAGTTGAAAAAACATTCAACAAAACGCGGCATCTTTTTATTTTTAAAAAATATATGCTTATTGATTTCAGAGAGGAAGGGAGAGGGAGAGAGAGATAGAAACATCAATGATGAGAGAGAATCATTAATTGGCTGCCTCCTGCACACCCTGCACTGGGGACTGAACCCGCAACCCAGGCAATGCCCTTGACGGAATTGAACCCATGACCCTTCAGTCCACAGGCTGATGCTCTATCCACTGAGCCAAGCCAGCTAGGGTGATGCAACAACTTTTTAAATAAAAACTTTCAGTAAAGTGGGAATAGAGAGATCATACCTCAACATAATAAAGGCCCTAAATGAGAACCCTACATCCGACATAGTACCCAATGGGCAAAAACTAAAAGCAATTCCCTTAAGCACAGGAAAAAGACAAGGATGCTCACTTTCACCACTCTTATTCAACATAGCACTGGAAGACCTAGCCTCAGCAATCAGACAAGAGATAAAAGGCATTCAAATTGAAAAGTAGGAAGTAAAATTGTCATTATTTGCAGATGACATGATGGTGTACATAGAAAACCATAAAGACTCCACCAAGAAACTACTAGACTTAATAAATGAATTTGGCAATTTAGCAGGATAGGAAATCAACACCCAAAAATTGATTCGACATTTTTGTACACCAAAAATGAACTCTCAGAAACTAAAAAAAAAAAAAAAAAAACAAACCCCATTTAC
>NW_006298312.1:4113211-4116993 GCF_000327345.1 Myotis davidii
ACACAGCCATTGTAACCAAAAAAACCTGGTACTGGCATAAGAACAGGCATATAGACCAATGAATCAGAACAGAGAGCCCATAAATTGACCCACACCATCACAGTCAATTAATATTTGGAGGCAAGAATATACAATAGATTCAAGACAGCCTCTTCAACAAATGGTGTTGGGTGAAGTGGACAGATACATGCAAAACCTGAAACTAGACTACCAACTTACACCATACACAAGAATAAACTCAAGATGGATAAAAAACTTAAATTTAAGGCATGAAACCATAAAAGTCTTACAGGAGAATAAGGCAGTAAAATCTCAGACATCTCATGTAGCAATCTGTTTACAGATACATCTCCTAGGGAAGACAAAGGAGCTAAGTGGGACTACCTCAAAATAAAAAGCTTCTGCACAGCTAAAGAAGCCACCAACAAAATGAAAAGAGAGCCCACTGCATAGGAATGCATCTAATAAGGGGTTCATTTCCAAAATATATAAAGCAGTCATATAACTCAACAAAAGGAAGACAAAAAATCAATAAAATGGCCAGAAGATCTGAATAGACATTTCTCCAAAAAGGACATACAAATGGCCAGGAGACACATGAAAAAAATGCTCAAAGTCACTTATCATCAGAGAAATGACAATTAAAACTACCATGGGATATCACCTCACACCTGTCAGAATACCTATCATCAACAAATCAACAAAAAACAAATGCTGGGGTGTATGTGGGGAAAAAGGGAACACTAGTTCACTGCTGCTGGGAATGCAGATTGGTGTAGTCACTATGGAAAACAGTATGGAGTTTCCTCAAAAAATTAAATCTGGAACTTCCTTTTGACCCAGCGATCCCACTTCTGGGAATATATCCTAAAAACCCCAATATTCCAATCAGAAAGAATCTGCACACCACTATATTCATAGCAGCATTATTTAGAATAACTGAGATTTGGAAACAACCCAAGTTCCCATCAGTAAATAAATGGATAAAAAACCTGTGGGACATTTACACAATAGAATACTTTGCAGCTGTAAAAAAAAGAGGGATATCTTAACCTTTGGGACATCACAGATGGACCTGGAAAATATTATGCTAAGTTAAATAAGCCAACCTGAAAAAAATATAACATGATCTCACTTGTTTATGGAATCTAAGGAACAGAATGAATTGACCTACAAAATAAGGCCAGACGCATGGAGGCATGGAACAGACTGACATGCAGCAATGTGGGGTTGGAGGGACAAGAAGAGATAAATCAAAGAACTTATATACATATATGCATAGCCCATAGACATGGACAACAGGATAGTGAAGACATGGGTGGATGGGTAGGGCCTGGGAAGATGGGGGTAAAGGAAGGGGGGAGAAGGGAAGATGTCTGTAATATTATCAATAATAAAAAGTTTATTTTAAAAAAACAGACTCAACCACATTATAAAGTTCTACTTGGTTTATAGAGTTTTCTCTGGAGATGTAAAGCAACCATTTTACTCCATTAATGCCTATAAGTGTTCAATAACCTTATTCTATAAAAACAATAATTATAATTGCTACCATATTTTCTATACCGGTGATACACCAGCCCCTGTCCTGGGCACTTTATATTTAATACCTCAATTCTTACAAATGGCATTGAAAAATGTTATTATTCTCAAATTATAGAAATGGAAATGGAGGCTTAAAGAAGTTACATTTGCCCAGGGTCACAGCTCAGCACGCTATATTCTGTGTTCTTCCCACCATGCCTTGCCGACTGCTTGCTGCATTATAAAACTCACAACTTCAACACCATAGCATTTGCCTTTTTAGAAGATCACAGCTTTGCGTTTCTGAAAACCACGTAAAAATATTCTATTAAGGAAGGAGAAATAATAACACAGTATTACACAATAGTTATACAAATAAATAACAAACTCTAGTTCAGAAAGAAAGTTTAGTATATAATATATACATTTGAAAGAAATGGTAAAAATTTTTCTCATTTTAAGGTTAGCAAGGGCAACCAATTTGTGGAATGGTCATAGGGCATATGCATGTTGGTAAAGGGACCATATAACATTTTCCAAAACAGTCCGTTTTTTCAAGTGAAAAGGAATAATCACCAGGCAGATGGAGGGACTGCATGCTGAGACTGAGCCTGTCCTGGTAAACGGGAATGTGTGACCATCCTGTGCACGTAAAGTCAAATTGGCGAATGAGAGAAACAGAGCTGAGACTAACCTAAACTCTTTGTGCCTTTCCTCTAAGGCTTAAATGAAGTAATGGTGCATACCTTATAGAATTTCTCCATCTGCAAGAGGTATGCAAAATGAGGGTTAGAAAAGTTTTTCCAATGCTATTTGTGTTTAACAAATTGCTCCCTTATTAGAATGATCTTACATAATAAATTAATTTTGAAAACAAAACAACAAACAAAAAAAACCACACCCTCCTAAACTGGTTATAAACTGTCCCACATTAGAAAAGAAATGGAAGGAATTATTCCACCATATATGTCTTTCCTCAATCAGACTACACTGTTCTTCAATCAGATATTTAAAACATTCCATAAAGTACAAAAAAATATGGCTGTAGAACAACAAACATACCATATGAAAAATAAATTTGAAAATACTAAGTATTTTTGCATTGTGTTAAAATAATTTACATAACTCTAAAACTAATAAAATTGAGTTTACTATCCAATAAATGGAATTTTATATCATGTTTGTTATCAGCTAAATAATTCATTATCCCATTTTATATACACACTCTATAATTAACTTACTAACTCAGCGGTAAGACGCTGTTAATCCATTCATTTCCACAAATCCAATCCCCACCCTCCAGAAAAGGTACAAAATGTATGTGAGTAGAAGAGCAAAAGGTTAGGCATTTAATATGAAGGAATTTTTAATCAGAGGAGAAAGCAGCTGGTTGAGGTTCTCTCCCCCTCCAACTGGAGATGGCAGATTGCATTGTGATTAGTGACACCTGTTTCCTACTAGCCTTTTCCTGAAGCAGGCAAAGCATGAAGTTGGCTATAGAAGTATTCTTGGCATTTTGTTGTACTTTCCTTTAAAAACCACCTTCTTGTAAAGCCAGGTATTATTTTTAGTCATGGTGTGCCTATTTTTAAAAAAACAATTCAGAGGCTAAGTTTGCTTGCAGGTAATAGGAAACTATTTTACAAGGGGAAAGAGAGAGGATTATATTTTCAGTAATTTGGAAACAGTCTATTTTGGTATACTCATAAGTGTAATAAAAAATTTAAAAGATTCACCTGAAACTTACAGTTTTCAATACTATTTTATTATTAGAATCATATTACATGCAATCATTGGTATCTCGATATGAGTACTACAGATAGCTTCACTCTTTATTCCTTTGTGTCTTCTCCACGCTTGCTTCACCTACCACTTCCTTGGAAACTGTATTTATTTATTTTCTTCTTTCCACGTGTCAAAGTTGGAATGGATTTTTTAAAAATCTGGTTCAACTTCATCACTTTATAGATGAGATTTTAATGTCCATCAGGGGGAAGTGGCTTTTTCAAATCACACAGCTTGCCCTGGCTGGGTAGTTCAGTTGGATAGAGTGTCTTCTCTATATGCCAAGGTTGTGAGTTCCAACCACAGTTAGGGCACATAAAGAATCAACCAATGAATGCATAAATACTAGTAAGTGGAATAAGAAATCATTCTCTCTCTCTCTCTCTCTCTCTCTCTCTCTCTCTCTCTCTCTTTCTCTCTCTCTCCCTCCTTTTTTCTCCCCATTCCCCTCTGTCTCTCAAAAAGAAAAAAAA
>NW_006298312.1:4117007-4125507 GCF_000327345.1 Myotis davidii
AAGTGGCAGAGCAGAAACTAAGGTATGGTACTTTATTATGGCAACCCTATAGCAAACTCATACAAAAGAATAGCAACACTATAGCTGATTAATACAAACAATAAAGATAATAAATTTCTTTTCACAACATTGATTCTAGTCTTTATTTTACTGTTTATGAAGTTATGGCCCCAGAAGAGAGGTAACCTTTCTAGGTAGTTACAATAAAGGTAGACAAGTTTCCAAACTCTCAGGTCAAGTAATCATGGTCCAGTGCCCCATGTTATGTCTCATATACAAAGGCCCAAACACAAAAGCATCCAGTAGAAAGCCTTGGTCACAGGAGGTAGACACTTTAGAAACTTTCTTTACTATTTACAGTTTGGTATAATACATGATTGCTTCTTATGTTTCTGCATCCATTTAATGAATATTTTTATGTGATGGACTTTTTCAGAGCTCCAACCATGTGCTAGGCACTCTTACACACTTTAAAGTTTTATAGATAACCCTAACCCACTATTGCACTTATCACTTCTATCACCTATTGGATTGTCAAACTCAATATGCATTAATGTATGCTTATGTCTAGCACACTTAAATTTTAATAGCATGCATCAAAAATTCCACATCACAACAGTAACTCATTATTAAAGAGAAGTAGTGGTATAAGGGAAAATGCACTAAAATTGCTATTAAAAAAAAAGATTTGGATCCTTCATTGTTAAATTCTGACATTTAATCAAATCATGTCACCAAACATAAGAGCTATACACTTGATTAGAATTTAGGGACTGGATAATGTTTAGTACAGACTGATGGGGAAAAAGCATCATTAGAAAAAACCCCAACACAGAACTAAGTATTAGAACATAACTTTTAATTTTAACTTTTCTATTTACTGGCTTTGACTTTTACAAACCACCTGGCCTCTCTGTGCTTCCTTTATCTACAGCATGAGAAAATGTGACTCATCATTTAATATTGCTTCTAGTTCTAACATGATTGAGATTTGAAAAAGTAAGTATAATTTCAAGCCATGATCTATTTAATCCAGGGGGTGGGGGTATGTCCGGCCCGTGCACCATATAAGGCTCAAGAAATCATTTGGCTTGGCCCTGCCAATCATTAGGGGTGAGCCAATTAAATGTTTGACCAAATATAGCAGTGTAATTTTTAAATTGATGATTTTGTATGGCTGGCAAATTATGTTATAAATATCCAATGGCTCTTGGCAGAAAAAGTTTCCCCACCCCAGATAATCAATAGTTGTCTTACACAAATGATAGCTCACAAGATACTGAGCTGTTCTGACACCCAGTTTACATGAATTTAAAAACAGTATGTGTGCTTTGTCCTTAGTACACATAACCAAGTACAGGAGCAGAAGTCCTGTGTTGTATGTGTGGTAGGAGGACCATATGATATATATATCCCTATAGAAACAAAGAACATGCATTCATATCATCAAAGCCTTTATCACTTTAATTCCTTAATGTGTGATCTTCATTTCTTAATAATTGAAACCAGACATCTGTTGCCAGCAGACATGATGGTATATTGTTTTTAGGCTTATGTCAATCAAATGTCTGTATATCAGCTTTGACCATGGACATTTCATTTTTCCAACAGAGAGGTTGGAATTAATGAGAAGGTAATGGGCTGTTGCAATCCTTAAGAACTAGGTTGTAAAGTTTCAGCTATTTAGGAAATTTCTATAGGATCAAGGGTATTCCTTGATCTCTCAAAGTACTAGAGATTGCAAAGGCACTTGCCTGAAGAGAGTTGATACGGTGGTCAAGGATAAAACCTGAAGAATACCTCTGTGGGCTGCATGCCATGTCCATGAAGCTGAATGGAGCTGGAACCCTCACCTGACTAGTCAGCATCCTTGACTCTGAGGAAAATTCCTGTTTCAGGACAGGCAAGACTTGTTTATCTAGTCCTGAAGGTCGCCTGCCTATATCTTTATTCATTAGGAGAGATTCTTTATAATAACTTTGGAACAGAGGTATTCAATGTTTAGAGTGCTATAGAATTACATATTATTTTTCTCATTAAAATAATATTATTTATGCAATTTTCTTTATCAACATCAATGTAGGTGCCTTCACAACAGATGCTTTAAGAAGCTGTTTATGTGCTTTTGTATCAAGTTATGTTGAAGTCTCCTTTTCTAGTCTGCTTTTAACAAAATATTAAAGTATCTCTTTATTATTTTAGCAATCATCTATTTACCAATTAATCTGAGCCAGGCAGTATGCAAAATGCTGGGAACACAATGCCCTCTAGAAAACTTACAAGAGTCAAACAGAGAAGTAGAATACAATCAAGTTGGAAAGAAATAGCTCAATCTACCGTTGGGGCCAGCTTGGGTAATAGTGTCAGATGAGTCTAGTGAACTAGTCTAGTCTAGTGACTAGGTGATAGGGAAAGGTAAGTGGGGCAGAGGCTAAATGGGCAAAGAGAAAGAAGATTTAAGAGAGACCATTTTCTCTAATTCTGCCTGCTTCTATAATTCTGGTTCTCCTTTAGGGGCAACTTATTACTCTTCCTTTACAAATTGTGTCTTTTGGAGACAATTTTGTTTCTAAAACCTTACTAGGAAAAAAGCTGATAAGAGCCTTGAGATAATGGTAACTCAATTTTTATGCTGTATTCTTGCCTCATCACCACTGCTGAGTGAAATTTCTCCATGGCTTAGAAAGTAATCATCTCTCTTTGAAAGGACATTAAAAACTCATCCATCAAAGTTCATGAGAAAGCAAATCTTTGGACCTAGGGAAGATAAAATGAAAGTGGAATTTGAGCAAAAACAAGCGGAAGTAGGAGTGTGTCTTGAAGTCTAGCTAGTTTTCTAATACAATTTTATTGATACTTGAAGTATCTTTGTCTCTTAATCTAATATTGTTAGCACAAATCTTCATGCATGCCTTTTCTCAATATAAAATTTGAAAATGAACTTATGACATAGCTCTACAAGTCCCCTTGTTACTTACTTTTACTCTAAAGTAGTTGTTTCTTGGCTAGACTCTCATATTCTTGTTGGGTACTTCTGTTAAAATACTTTTGGTTCCAGATTAACACAAGGACTAATAAACTCCTCAAAGGTGAAGAATGAGTATTATTTGAATGACCATTTCTAGAACCCAGAAAGCACCTGTCCTGTGAAAACTGTTCAATAAATGTTCAGTAGACAAATGAATAAACAGTAGGAACCAAAATAAATAGATTTTGATAATTCTTAAAATTTATGTTATTGATAAACTAATTTCATTAATAATCTGAATATTTATTTCCAAGAAACAGAAAATTAGCTTAACTAATCATAAAATTTATTTAATTAGTTCATGTATGAATTTGATAAGGGTATAGAAAAAGTATATAATGTATAGTGACACTAGAGATAAATTTTATGTAATGTAAAATACTTGAATAGCATTTGCATTTTTTTTTATTTAAAGGTAATACTCTGGATACATCCATGCTTGAGATTTTCTTCATTAGATTTCAAAATTCCTGAACTTCCTTTGCAATTCCTCCCCCACTCGCCTCACCTCTTACACAGTAAAGCCACAAACTAATATCCAAATGCATTTATGTAATGAAAAGGTATGAAACTTCCTAATTAGTGCTGAGTTTCAATTTGGACTATTTCAAATATCTTACTAGCAAGAACCTTGAAGTATCAATGAGTGTGTTATTAAAAGGGAGGTCTCATCCAAAAATATGATTTGGGCACTTGGAAAGTCATAATATCTGATCAGCAGTGTGTTTCTTAATTGAAATTAATAAAAAAGCAGCGTTATCACAAGTCATAAGGCTTTCTAGTTAGGATACTTAAGTATCTTAAGACAGATGATTTATTCAACTATTTGGAGCTTCTCCAGAAGAGCTAGACCATAAATAAAACAAAAAAAGAACAGCACGACTGGAGAAATCACAGCACACTGTAGGAACTGGGACGGGGTTACATTTTCCCCACCTTGAATATAGCAGTTCTAATGCATTCGGTGCAGCTACACTTTGACAAATAACACTGATTCTATGCAGGTCATTTCCATATCTTCCCAAGGACACTCTCAAAAGCCCTTTGAGGGAACCCATCTTATATTCTAATTTCTCCGGTGACCGAGAGAGAGAGCTGTGTTTTGTGTATTATTGTGAACTGCCTTAAGAAAAGCCATCTTCTGTTTGAAATCACAGCTATTAATGAAAGAACATTTTCTTTCTCTTTCCGGCTAAAAGATGAGCTGTTCATCTTTTGTACATACAATCCCTAATTTGTCTTACCTTTGTTTTACCCATACCAATAAAATTTTACACAACAGGTTTGCAAGAAGTGATACCATTTTTGCTAATTTATATAGGCTTTATATATTGAGGCTTAAAGTTAAAGGCACCCCCCCAAAAAAAAAACCAAAAAGCAAACCAAAAAAACCCCACATTTCTTTTTGACTGGAGGAAAAACTCCAATAATTTTTACTGTAAAATGTTCATCAAGCTAAATGAGTTTCAGTTATGTTCAGAATGAGGACAGAAAATAATTCCACTACAGAGAAATTTAGTTTGCCTGAAATGCTAAGAGCAGCCCCTGCTGGTTACTGTCATATAATTTTATGAAAGGTAAATTTTAATGAAAAATGTTGAAATAATGGAGCAGAATGTACTGGAGAGTTCTTTCTTTTTCAATAATGCATGCTATCTCCTTTGACACTTTTTCAACTTGTTACCTAAAGTGTTTGCCACAATCACATATAAAGTTCTATCTAAATCTTAAAGTTCCATTTCTTTGAAGTAATCATTTAAAAAAATAACCACTCACTTGACAGAAATATAGCTCAAATCAGCTTTGTCTGCCCCCCTCCCCCCACAAAAAAACACACCAAAAACCCAACTCATTGGTTATAAGGGGAATACTAAGGAAGCATTATTGTGGGTATAGATTTATAGTTTGAATTAAAAGTACAATGTTACTGCCCAGCTGGTTGAACATCATCCCATGCACCAGGTTAAATTTCCAGTCAGAATACATGCCAGGGTTGTAGTCTCAATCTCCAGTAGGGGGTGTGCAGGAGGCAGCTGATTGATGTTTCTCTTTCATTGATGTTTCTATCTCTCTCTCTCCCTCTCCCTTCCTCTCTATGAAATCAGTAAAAAACATATTTAAAAGGAAAAAAAAGATATGGGCCCTAGCCAATGTGGCTCCGTGATTATAATGTCAACCTGTACACAGAAGGGTCTTGGGTTCAATTACCCATCAAGGGCACATATCTGATTTGCTGGTTTCCTCTGAGGCCTGTTTGAGGCCCATTCGGAAGACAACCAATCCATGTGGATGTGTCTCTCTCACATCTCTCTCTCTCCCTCTCCCTCCCTCTCCCTCTCTAAAAATCAATGGAAAAAATATTCTGCAGTGAGGATTAACAACAAAAAAGTAAAACTTTACTGAATCATACATTATTAGATCATTATTTTTTAAATGCCAAATAGAGACATATTAAAAATAACGAAATCTATAATAATAAATGTGTAATATTCTAATTAGACCAGATGTCCTTCTGGACATCCTTCCAGGTGACCTTCCAGATGAAGCCACTGTTGCAAGGGCCGAGGCGGCTGCCATAGCTGAGGAGCTGAGGCAGCCGTGGCGACGGTGGGGGAAGAGGGGGGCGGCAAGCCCCTTGCACAAATTTCGTGCATCTGGCCTCCAGTAGCATATAAGCTTCCAATTATGGCTCTATAAGTGAAACAGGACATAAACAAACATTGATTTAAATAACTTAAGAAGTATATTCTTTCTTGCTCTCACCACCATTTTTTCTTAGAGGTAAAGGGAAAATAATAACAAAATGAATTATGAGACTGAAATCGTTCTGTGTTTTTTATTTTTTCTCCCCTCCCTTGATTTGTTCTCCCAAATAGGTTGAACTAACTCCTTGAACGCAATTTGCATAAAATGATTCTAAGTCTCTAAAGCAGGCGACTAAGTGTCCCTTAATTGCAGTCTTGACATAACAGCTGCTCATCCTTAGACACCTTAGGACATTCAAGATTGATCCAGGGAAAACATGGATCACTGCTAACTGTCCTGGCCACATCCCCAGGGCCAAGCCCCTATCCAGAGACTGCCAATCGCCCACAGCCTCAATATTAGCTTTTTGATGCTCCACCTTTGTCTACAAGATAAGTCCAATCATCTTTCCATGGCACGTAGTTTGGCCTACACACGACCATCAATACTTGTACACCTAGTAATATATATTCTTTTTTTGTTAGTTTTGAATTCTGCTTTATTAATTTAAATTTTAAACAAGTAAAAAGCCTAAGTGGTTACATAGAAAGATGGAATTTTAGTAACACATTTATTTCCATCTCCTTGCTCACTCTGGGCTTTCTGCCTGAAATACCCATCCTCTACTTCCCTTATGGATAAATTCTACTCAAGTCAGAATTTGTGAAGGTATGTTTATCTCATCCACTATGCTATGAACAACTGAGGGCAGGGACAGCAAAATATATGTTCTGATATCTTCTATTTATTCTCTCTTAATCTATCCAATTTGATTTTAAAATAAACTTATTACATGACACATTAGTAAGTTCCAAATTGAAGTTTAATAATAATAACATTGAATCTCATCTATTTAAACTGTGAGTTAGATAGACTCTAATGTACACTTTTATTGTAGCTGTATGCATAAAATGGGAAAAGAAAAGAAACATTTCCATTTCTTTTTTTTTCTTTTTCAATAGATAATTTTTAAGAGCAGAAATAGTTTCACAGTAAAATTAAGTGGAAAGTAAAGAGATTACCCATTAAATCATTTACCCTCACACATGCATAGCCTTCCCTATTATCAACACCCCCTTCCAGAGTTGTATATTTGTTACAATTGATGAACCTTCATTGACATATCATAATCATAATAATCCATAGTTTGCATTAGGGTTCACACTTCATATTGCACATTCTATGGGTTTGGAATAATATGTGAGGACATTTGTCCACCATTATAGTATCATACAGAGTAGTTTCACTATCTTTTTTTGTTTTTATAAAGATACTAGAGGCCCAGTGCATGAAATTCGTGCGGGGGGGGGGGGGCATGTGTCCCTCAGCCCAGCCTGCACCTTCTCCAATCTGGGACCCACAGGGATTGAGCCTAAACAGGCACTTGGACATCCCAATATGTGAGGACATTTGTCCATCATTATAGTATCATACAGAGTAGTTTCACTATCTTTTTTTGTTTTTATAAAGATACTAGAGGCCCAGTGCATGAAATTCGTGCGGGGGGGGGGGGGCATGTGTCCCTCAGCCCAGCCTGCACCTTCTCCAATCTGGGACCCACAGGGATTGAGCCTAAACAGGCACTTGGACATCCCTCTCACAATCCAGGACTGCTAGCTCACAACTGCTCGCCTGCCTGCCTGATTGCCCTTAACCTCTTCTGCCTGCCAGCTAGTTCACACCCTAACCACTCCCCTGCCAGCCTGATTGATGCCAAACTGCTCCCCAGCCAGCCTGATTTCCCCCATGTGCCCTCCCTTGCAGACATGGTCACCCCCAACTGCCCTCCCTTGTCAGTCTGGTCACCCCTAACTGCTCCCCCTTGCAGCCTGGTCCCTCCCAACTGCCCTCCCCTGCAGGCCATCTTGTGGCCTGCACTCCCCGCCAGCCTGTTCACCCTCAACTTCCCCTACCCCTGCTGGCCAGCTCACCCCCAACTGTCCCCCCCACTGGCCTGATCACCCACAATGGCCCCATCCACCGGCCTGATCACCCACAACTGCCCTCCCCTCTTGGCCCCTAACTGCCTCTACCTCAGCCCCACCACCATGGGTTTGTCCAGAAGAACGTCTGGAAGGTCTACTGGAAGGTCTCCCAGTCTAATTAGCATGCTACCCTTTCATTTGTATAGATAGAGGCCTGATGCATGGGTGGGGGCTGGCTGGTTTGCCCTGAAGGGTGACCAGGATCAGGGTGGGGGTTCCCTTGTGGGCAGGGTGGCCTGGGGGAGGGGCCTGTGGTGGTTTGCAGGCCAGCCACACCCGCATAGGGTGGGAGGTCTCTGCTGGGGTGCCTGGCCAGCCTGAGTGAGGGGCTGATGGCTGTTTGCAGGCTGGCCATGCCCCCAGCGGGGACCCTCACCCCAATGCTGGTGTGGCCAACCTGGGTGAGGGGCTGAGGGCTATTTGCAGACACCTCCCTTGGTAGCTGGCCCAGGCGACCCAAGCCTCCCACCATCTCTGGCTAGCTCTGTGGCCACCACCATCTTTATCCCGCTAATTTGCATATTCCCTCTTGATTGGCTGTGGGGCATAGTGGAGGTATCATCAATTTGCATATCTGTCTAGTATTAGTGTAGATTATTCAAAATAATACATAATATCAACAATTAAAATTAACACCTATTAACATAGTTTATATTATTATTATTTTTGGATCTCTCTATTGTGTATACCTAAATTTTATAAAACATGTACTATAACATACACTTTATATACTTTTGAAATT
>NW_006298312.1:4125708-4128398 GCF_000327345.1 Myotis davidii
AGAAGTTGTAAAAATGTATGGCCCTATGAATATAATTTCTTATAACATTAATACTGAAACAATACAAATAAATACCAAAAATCAATAAATGTAACAAATACATTTTTAAAATAACTTAAAATGTACACATTTGTTATAATTTGTCTTACATTACTAGTAATATTGAAATATTTCTATATTAATAATTAAAATAATCTATGTTTTATCATTCTTTTTCATAATTTTTATTAATTACAGTTGATGTACAGTATTATATTAGTTTCAGGTGTACAACCCAATAATTAGACATTTATATAACTTATGAAGTGATCACTCCAATAAATCTAGTGCCCTAGAGATCCAAGATGGTGACATAGGTAAATGCCTGTACTCACTGCTTTCTACAACCACATCAAAATTACAACTAAAATACAGAACAACCATCATCCAGAACCGCTGGAAAGCTGGCTGAATGGAAGTACTACAAATAGAGAAATAAAGAAGAAAGCACACTAAGGCTGGTAGGAGGTGTGGAGGCGTGTAACGGGCTGGTCCGGCACCAGGGTGTGCTGCTTTTTTAATCAGGAGGGAGATCTCTTTGGAGGCTGCCTGGAGGAGCAAGTGGTCCCAGATCCACACCAGATGCCCAGTCCAGGGACCCAGAGCTGGGGAAAGAAGTCCCTATGGGCAATAAGAACTATGGACTGTGAAAACCAATGTGGATTGGGACTGAGTGACACACAGGATGCTAGAGATTCAGCTGCTCCTCTTAAAGGCCAGCACCATGAACTGAATTTACAAACTCCTGCTGGCTCTGAGCTCCAGTGCAGGGTGAGGCTCTGGGGGACCCAGACACATATGGGGAGAAACTGGACTATCTGGAATTGGGGCAGGAGCTCAGGGCGGCTTTCTTCCAGACAGAGGTGCTCCCATTGTTCCAGTGCTGGGATCTCCCTGGTGCAGGGCTGACTAGCAGCCATTTCTGTTTACTCTACCCTGGTGATTCCCTGAGGCCCTGCCCCACCCAATTTACAACCCCACCTAAGCTGTGCACAGCAGCTTTTAAAAAGAATAGCCTGTCCTTTCTCAGGCTAAAAACCTGTCAAACAAGCTGCAGCTGAGTCAGGGAGCCCCAAACCTATCAATAAAAGGCCCAAGTTCCAACACAAGCAGCAGCCTGCCTTGCTTCACATCTGGGCCTTGTCTGGGCACTTCTAAACTTGATACAAAGAGGAGGAATCTGCAGATCTCTCTGTAGCTCCTGTTGTATGGTCCCAGGCAGTGACTGACTTTACACCTCCCTGGAGACCCAAGAGCCAGTATACCTAGCGGTCAATGTGAGACCATACCAGATTAAAATTTTCACATCCATAAGCAACACACTCAAGAGGTAGGCTCAGTGAACACCAAAACCCCACTGAAGCAAGTCTTGCTCCAGAAGGGTGTATCCTAGGCAGAAGCTCTCCCACTGTAGTTGCAGCTGGTCCCCACAGCCAATTGGCCTGGAGGTCAATTTCTCCCAGTGACACCAACAGCAGTCAAGGCTCAACTACAATGAGACTGTGCACACAGCCCACAAAGGAGTGAACCACGAGTGTCCACTTCAGGTGATTGGGGAGGCTGAGCCACTGGGCCTTATAACCAATATTATATGAAATGCTGAAGAGTATTCTTTAAGAAGAGGAAGCAGCAGAAAAAGGTAAAGATAAAAAATATGAACAACAAAGTGGCAACAAATACATAGCTATCAAAAATTGAATCTAGAAATCAAATGAATAAAAAATCTGATGAACAGAATAAACTGGTGAATGGAATAGGATCAGGGGTATGGAAATGGAAGAGACTGACGATTCTCAGAGGGAAGGGGGTGGGGTGCAGGAAGAGATTAGACAAAGATCTTATATGCATGTGTGCATTACCTATGGACACAGACAATAGGATGGTGAGGTCCTTGGGTGGGGTGGGAACTGGGTGGAGGGGAGCTATTGGTGGGGGGAGTGGGACATCTGTAATAATCTCAACAATAAAGATTAATTTAAAAAAATCTAGTGCCTATCTGACATCATATATAGTTATTACAATATTATTAACTATATTCCCTATATCATACTTTATACCCCCATAACTATTCTGTAACTTCCAATTTGTACATCTAAATCCCTTTACTTCTTTTACCCATCTCCCCAACTCCTTTCCCATCTAGAAACTGTCAAAATGTCCACCTCAGGTAACTGGGCCCTATAGCATACCTAGCACACAAAGCCACTTTATCAACACAGGAAAGCAGCGAAATTGCCGAGACAAAGAAACATGTCACAAATGACAGAAATGGAGGAAAGCAAACTACTGTATATAGAGCTCAAAACCACGGTTATAAGGTTTTTCAAGAATTTTTTAGAAAACCCCAATAAATTTAGTAAGACCCTCAAGAAATCTAGTGAGATCCTCGAGGATATGAAAAAGGAACAACTAGAAATTAAGCATACACTGACTGAAATAAAGAATAATATACAGAGATCCAACAGCAGACTAGAGGATCCCAAGAATCAAGTCAAAGATATGAAATACGAAGAAGCCAAAAATACCCAACCAGAAAAGCAAAATGAAAAAAGAATCCAAAAATACGAAGATAGTGTAAGGAGCCTCTGGGACAGCTTCAAGCGAACCAACATCTGAATTATGGGGGTGCAAGAAGATGAGAGAGAGCATGC
>NW_006298312.1:4128955-4147110 GCF_000327345.1 Myotis davidii
GGGGGGGGGGTGGGAACCAGGTGGAGTCGGGGGTGGGGGGGGGAATGAGGAACAACTGTAATAATCTGAACAATAAAGATTTTAAAAAATGAAAAAAAAGAAATAACTTGATCAACAGCAATCTTAATCATCACCTATATTTTTATCTACTATTTTGGATTCTTTATTTTTATACAAATAATTTTTAATTCATATTACTTAGTAATAAAGCCACTGGAGTGAGAAAGAGACAAAAAGTCAATATCTTGACCTTTAATTTTAGGAACTTCTCTTATTTTACTAATAAACTTTAGAGTAAATCTACTTCCATATTAAATTTACATAGATTGAAGGGTATCCTAGGTTTCAAAAATTTTAAATGTGGCTAAATATCAGTCAAGATTCTATACAATGACTTCTTTGCAGCCTATGTAAACAGAGTTTAAGACATCTTGTTGTGATCATTAATTCTCTCCTGTTTTCAAATAGAATGGAGTTTCCTAAGGAACCCCCTAAATCTATAGAATGCTTTTCATTCTCCCATCCAAAAATCAATAAAATTGAATTTACCTTGGTTAAATTAAAACCTGTAAACTACTTTCAACAGGGAAAATATATGTTTAATTTATTTAAACTACATATAAAGGTATTTGAGTATTCTAATTGCATGCACATATTTTTAAATGAACATTGATATGCTGTTTATACAAGACATTGTTTAGGACTGAATTATATTTTCTGTAATACTTAAAAGTTGCTAAGTTTTAATTATGTTTTAGAAAGTTTCTTTGATAGTAAACCTATAATAGCTGAGATTAATTATAAAGGGCAATATTCAAAGAAATAAAATCTGTGACCCTTTTTACTTAAAATTTTTAACAAAATTTAAATTTTGTATGTAATCATTAGCTATTCAAATTCACCTATTCATGAAAAGATGTAAAAGTAGTTTTCTCTAAGTCATAATATTAACACATATTCCATTTTCTTTTGCCATAACTGTGTTTTAGTATGTTACAACTAAAAACATATATTTAAAATGCTATGAAAGGTAGATATAGACATCAGTAAGAAAAAAATACATGCTCAAACGGTGCCATATTTAAGAAAAATAAACCTTCAAGGAACTTCTTATAAGTTCCCTCAGTGTCACTAATACTATAATATAAAATTATTCCTTACACAATTCTGCATATTATTCCATTGCTCAAATAAATGAGCAGGTGTTGGTTTTTACATATATTCCTAGATAAAAACAAGCAAATATTTTAAGCTGGACCCAACAATTATTTGAGTTCCTCAGAGGTGGTATGGGAATATGCAGAAAATGCAGGGAAGACTGACAGAAATTTAATAATTGCTGTCACATATATAAAAGAACTAGAAGCCTGGTGCATGAAATTCATGCATGGGGGGAGGGGGTGTCTCTCAGCCTGGCTTGCACCCTCTCACCATCTGGGACCCCCCGGGGGATGTCCGACTGCCGGTTAGGCCCGATACTTGTGGGCCTTATAATGTTATATGGAGTCATAAAAAGAATGTCATTGGCATTCTCTCAGCAACCTCTCAGCACCCTGAAAAATAAAATGTGGACATTCAAAAAAAGAAAATGCATCATGAGTTGCAAAATGATATTTTGACCAAGGACAGTCCACACATATGACCTTGCTGTACCATATTGCCTAGGCGTGTAGTAGGTATACCACCAGGTTTATGTCAGTATGCGCTATTATGTTCGGACAACAATCAAATTGCCTAATGACGCATTTCTCAGAATATACCCCCATCATTAAGTAGCATATCACTCTAAGAAACATGTTACTCTAATCTGTAATCCTTAAATTCCAAAATTCTTCCTCCACAAATCATTGTTTCTTATAAAGTTGTTATTTAATCTTGATGCCTAAGCAGTCATGCTATGAACAAAAAAATTAAAACTAGAGAAAATTTTATGCTCTTATTAGTAAATAAAAATATAATACCTGATCAGTTCTATTGTAGTCAATATCAGACACAATTTCTGGCAAGGGAATTTTTCCTTATGGTCAAAAACGTATAGAGTTTATTAGGGACGTAAATATTTTAAATCTGGGCATGAACAATTAAAACGTTTGGAAGTCCCATTAGCTGCTTTGATTAATTATGACTTAATAATTCAGTTAAACATATTTAATTTATTTTAGTTTCTCTTAAAAATTAAAAATTTCTTTCTGAATTTGAGTTATTAAATGCATTTGGAAACAGTAAAAAAGGTATTGTACCAAAGTGCATTTTAGATATTTCCTTAATTATTTTAACTTATAAACTAAATCTCAATCAAAGTCATGAGATTAGGAATGTCCTACAGAGAAGGACTGGCTAAATAGAACCAGCTAGAAATTATTATAACAAATACCCAAGCATTTATAAAATATTAGAATGAAGCCATTGGTTTTCAACTGTTTGAGTGTTCAAAGGGTTATTACATCCTCAGAATGACTAGGATAAGATAAGGCAAGAATATTGATAAAATATAGATTCTATAAACATCCAAAACAGAATAATCCTTTTTTGTCCATACAGTTACCAAGTTACCTTTTTAAAAAATTTGGAATTATTAAAGTAAAATGTAATTCAAAAAATTTATATAAATCTTAGAATCTCATGTGATTGATATTAAACTTAATGTTTGCAATAAGTTGGTATTTTTAAAAGCAGTATATTTTAGTTTTTCTAAAAGCCCTGATAATTTAGTTCTCAAAGATTTTCCTATAAAAGGTAACCTAGAAATATAAGTAAAATAAAAATGTCACTGTCATAGCAATTAACAGCCATTAGTCATGAAAGTCAAAGCTCTTTATAAATGTAAATATGTTTCACTCTTCCAGGTCAGGAAATAAAGCAACTAAAGATTAAATCAGGGTAAGTGAATTCGAAGCATTGGTCAAGCTCTTAAAACAAAGGTCAAAGTGAACATTTCCTCAATTTTATTGAAGTCTCTGGGGTATGAGTTATATCTATAAGAGAATATTTATGTCAGAAGAGAGGATAAGGACACATAACAGATAGAACACAAATTTATTTCCATATATGATAGAAAAGGCAATAATTTACTTTGCTCCTAAATTCTTGCACTCATCAACACTCTGAGTTATAATTTGACATTTTTCTCATTGAGTACGTTTTCTCCCTTTTATGTTATTGAATTTGCACCAATGTATCTTCTTTTGCATCTTTTATGATTCAAATCAATAAAGCCACACAAAAATCCAAGCAAACTGACTTCAAGTCAGAGACTGCATTGATTTAATTATAAAGTTGCTCTTCAACAATAACCTTCCTTATGCTATTGTTATTGTTTGGAATGCAATTTTGGATAGGCAAAAAGATCCACAACAATGTTTGTTTTGTTTTTTTAATTTTGAAATGGAAGATTTAAATTATGTTTTCCTTATGTGCTAACAAGGGCTTTACTAATAAAAGTTATTTTGGGCCGAAACCGGTTTGGCTCAGTGGATAGAGTGTCGGCCTGCGGACTGAAGGGTCCCAGGTTCGATTCTGGCTAGGGGCATGTACCTTGGTTGCAGGCGCATCCCCAATGGGGAGTATGCAGGAAGCAGCTGATCGATGTCTCTCTCTCATTGATGTTTCTGACTCTCTATCTCTCTCCCTTCCTCTCTGTAAAAAATCAATAAAATATATTAAAGAAAAGTTATTTTGGTAGGAAAAAAATTTAAAATGGGAATTTTATTCAGTTTTACATAAAGTGTATCGTTCTAGCAATAAGACTTAGAATTAGGAGCATGCTTTATTTAAGGTATTATTTCAAGATCAATGTCAGAGGGTTTGAGAAAGAACTTCTGGATTCTATCTATTTTTTAAGCAGTGAACACGAAGACAATAAAGTTGAACTGTTGAGAAGGCGAAAAGGGGCTAATTTCAATGTAATCCTGATATTTGGGGGGCTAACAATTGAAATCCATGCCAGCAAGCTCAGTGTACATTCTTGATAACCTATAATTAAGTCACTACCTTCTTCCCAGAAATTGGTCTTGCAGATACTGTTACAGAGGCCATAAAACTGTGAACAGTGCACTGCCCCGGAGGGAGGGTTATTAACACTGGCGCCAGGCCAGACCATCAGATATGGCCTGGAGACCCCCAACACCTGGGGGCCAACTTGCAAGGCCTGCAAAAAGGACCGGAAGCATAATCCATATTTGCGGGACAAAGACCTCAGGGAGATATAAAGGAGAAGGCCCCTGCATGCTACTTTACTCAGATTTGGAAAGTTATTCCCTGAGTCCGCTGGCATAAATAAACTGTGTCACTCCTTTTCTTTAAAGCATTGCTTGTTTTTTCTTTGGTCTTCTGCAACACTGTTATTACATCCACAGTCTACCCATGACTTTTTCAGAATGTGATATTGCTGAAAAATACCCATTTGATGCCATGTCCAAATCTAGCTTTTGCACCACTTATTTCTTCTTCATAGACAGTCCTTCTCTAGAGAGTCATCTGCATTCCTTCACCTCTCATTCACTCACTTACATCATTGTAGTATTCATTATCAGCATTCCAATTCAAACTGAGTTTAACAAGGTCATTAATGATTTGTATTTTACTGTATTTAAAGACCACTTTTCTCTCTTCACCTAGCTCAGTTGTTCTTATTGGGGACAATTTTGTCTCCTACTCATCAAAGAACAATGCCTAATGGGCAGAGCTCAGGGATGAAGCAGCAAACACAAAGTCAATAAAGTTGAACTTCTATTGCATCCACAGCCTGCCCTTGCCTTTTTTCAGAATGTGATCTTGCTGAAAGATAGTCATTTGATGGCTACATGTCAGGCAGGGGTCTGTTAAAAATTCCACCATGGGTATGCTCCTTGGATTGGATTCTGGAGGGTGAGGCACATTTTGCCAAAGCCATGTTGACTACCTCCTGGTCATCAAGGTAAAAAATTCATCATCTTCTCCTTGGTATTCCATTCCTTAGAAATCTACCGGATACCTCAATATACCTCCAATTCCACCAAATCCTTTCACAAACTTGGATCCTTCTTGTGACTTATCTGTGACAATTTCCAATGTAGCTTAATTTTCCCCCCTTACCATTTATCCCCTCGATGCCCTCTTCCACCTGCATCCATCTCCCCACCCCACAATCACCACACTGTTGCCCATGTCCATGAGTTTTCTCTCTTTTATTTTCTTTTATGTACACTCCCCCAACCCCCACCACATCCCTCTCCCCACCAGAGCTCAGGGAAACTTGGGTTCTCATCTGTTATTAATATTTATGAACATTGTAGGTATTGTAGCACTTTAGTTAAATAGCCTTTTTGAGCTCATCAAGAATCTCAACTGTCATTCAACATTTTGACTTGATTTTTGTTTCCTATGAGGACATGGATTATAAGACTCAAAAAACAACAACAAAAACACTTCCAAATGAAATTGAGGAAACCAGTCATTTGAACATTGAGAAATATCATTCATAGAAACCACAATAGGAATGACCAGAAAAAGAAATCACTGAATAATGACAAAGTCAACACTGATGCACACTGTTCTAGATGATAAAAATGATGTTAATTTCCTTCTTAATACAAAATAATACCAATATCGATAAAACTTCTCATATGTAAATTTCATCTCAAAGAAGTGAATTAAGTACAGGGTAGGACAAAGGTAGGTTTACAGTTGTGAGTACAAGAAATAGAGTTTATTCTTTTATTATTATTTATTAATCACTCTATTAATTTGCATTACATCTGTAAACCTCCTTTTGCCCCCTGTATATTTCAAAGAGAAAGAAGTTGCTAATATATAAAATATGACAATAATTATTGTATGTAAAAAAATTTCAATTCATACATCCAAATTTTAAATCGATATTAGCTTCATTATCTGTAATTTTCAATAACCATTCAGAACCAGCTCCTTAGAAAGCATTCACATATGCACATCTGGGAATGCTCATAAAACCAGGATGTGGTAGGTTGTAACAATGAAATATTACTATTCCTTTGTGCTTCACGTATTTTAGATTACCATGAACTGTCAACAACATAGAAAGGAATTAACAGTAAATTTTAAACTCTTACTGAGAATAGTAGTAAAAAGTAATGGTTTTACCTTAGACTTTATAAAAAAATTTTATGTATTCACTACACAAATTATATCTTTCAAGTTCAAATAAAATAGATTAAGTCATACCTTTTGGTAAAGAAACTACAAGAGAAGGTTTTCAAATGATTTTTGTTTGTTTGTTTGTTTTTTAATCCTCACTTCAGGATTCTTTTTTCATTTATTTTTAGAGAGAGTAGAAGAGTGTGAGGGAGGGGGGGAGAAAGAGAGAGAGAGAGAGAAACATTGATGTGAGACACATCAATTGGTTGCCTCCCACACGCAAATGGGGCCAGGGGTCAAACCTGAAACCCAGGTATGTGCCCTTGATTAGGAATTGAACCTAAGGCCCTTTGGTGTATGGGCAGATGCTCTAATTACTGAGCAACACTGGCCAGCCACAATAAATCATTCTTTATTCCTAGTTTTCACTGACAGCACATGTTTTCATTATGTTAGTTAAAACAACATTATAATTTCTGAGTGATATAAACTCTAATAGATAGGATGCTGAAAAACTAAGAATCATGCCTTGCTGTGGGGAAATTATTGAATTTCTTCATTTCTGTTGCAATATGGCCAGATAGTAGATGATCAATAATACATGTCAAATAAGTTAATGAATTGTATTCAAACTTCAAACATCAGCCATATGTTACATCTTCTATTAAGTCTTTACCTAACCCCATCTGCTCCTTCTTTTTTTTTTTTTTTTACCTTTTTTTCCCTTTATTGATTAAGGTATTACATATGTGTCCTTATCCCCCCATTGCCTCCCACCCTCCTGCTCGAGCCCTCACCCCCCTAGTGTCTGTGTCCATTGGCTATGCTAATATGCATGCATACAAGTCCTTTGGTTGCTCCTTTTTGATACAGAATCTCCATGAACTCATACAACATCACTCATTCTTCTTTCCTAAGAGTTGTTCACAAAGAATTAGATAAATTTATATGAATATCAGAAAGTGGTGTCTTTGCAAGCCTAGTTAACAGTGGAGTAAGACTACCTTTCAGAGCTCTTCTTCCTGTACTCCTGGGTTTACAAACCCAATGGGAGTGGCACTCAAATAGAGTAATGAAGTCATGTCTAATAGGAACATTCCCCCAACCTAATTATGCAATGCCAGGAACAGAGAAAAGTTATATTAACTAACACTGTATTCCTTTGAGTTACCATTGAGAAAGAACTTTAACAAAATCATGCCATGGTCCAGAACTGAGGGTTTGAAGTAGAAAAGCAGGGTAAGGTTGCAATGATATACTCATCGTGATTTTCAAGTTAGAAAGCATAATACCTGTAGTCTTTTAAGAATTCTTAGACTCTTGCAACATCAATAAAAAGGAGTTACCTGGAATATAGTACCTTTCCATTGGTATTAATGCAGTTAGCTTTCAATAAACTGGACACTGAACCCAAAATATTGTAATAACATGATAACTGTAGCTTAGTGTTGAGGATTCTATGGCCTCCAGGGCAGGTGTGGATCGCTGTCTACTTGCTCGGATCACTCTCTTTGCAGCATCTCCTCTTATTTCCTTACTCTCCTTCCTTATGTATTCCGCCTCCCACTCCATTCCCTCCTCCTGCCACTTGTCCATGCTTAGGAGACTAACACCACATTGTTTTCCTCAGGGCTACCTTAATTTTCATTAAAATAGAAAAACAATCTAAGAAAATGCAGATTATTTCATTAAGTCATATTAATGAATATTTTAACCAACATATTTTATTCATATTTTGATTTTTCCACATTTAACCCTTTTTTATCTTTATTGAAGACAAACTTTGATCTTTTCAAACCAGACTATGAAAATAAGTCAGATACCAGGTAATACACCTCTCAAGATTATAATAATGGAAATGTTTTAGAAATACTTATGTCCTCAGAAAAAAATTAGCCCATTTAGAATGTCTAAACATGAGTATTAACATGAAAAATAAGCCTCAAAATACATCAAACATTCTTGTTCTTTCCATTGCTTTAATTTGTGGCTTAAGCTTATGATAGTCATACAATTATGGCTGTATTATACTTCCACTGGCATAGATTGTCAGGATGATTTTGTTTAAATAAACTATAAATATTACAGAAATGAGGTGTCACAAAAGAGGAGAGAGTACTCCCATATTGCTTTCAGAGTCAATTTCTAGGATAATTTTTATTACTATATCCTAGAATTTGGCTATGTTTAAAAATAATCAGAAAATGTTGATAATTATTTTGCTTTTTTGTGGTGAAAGAGACAGTTACTCTTATATTATAATCAGAATCCACTTACAGAGGTCAATCTATTTATTAGGAACTGAAAACCCTTCTGGATAATGGGCAAAGTAATTTGCAAATCTCTGATAGGAAATGCTATGATTTTAGTAGAGGAAGGTCCATACTGATGAGCAAGACAGAAAACATCACTGAATCATTAGAAGAGTCAACATTTACAAATAATGATTTTTAAAAAATGTCTAAGTACCAAAAAAGAAAAGGAAAGGGAGAAGAGAGAGAAAAGAGGGACAAAAATAAAGGAGGAAAAAAACATATTATTTTGTTTTGAATATAATACTTTTAACAATGCTACTCTGCAAACCAAAATTATTATTTTTTAAATGAAAGGGAAAATGTTTTTAACACATGCCTTTTGGCCCGTTTCATAAGTAAATAATGAATTGTGCATAAGCATACTATACTATTGAGTTACCATTTCATCTTTCCATTTACAATTTAGAGAGAGTATGAAAGAATTGTAGGTGTCAGGGATGAACGTATAGACAAAGGTTTACCTTAAAGCCATTAACTGTTTTTCCAATATTTACTGGCCTCTAGGGGGACATAATGGAAATATATGCATTTCTAGCATCGTGGTTTTCAGTGAAAAGGGTACTTTATAGAACTGACAGAACGAAATAAAAGATACACTGACAGCCTGGCCGGCATGGCTCAGTGGTTGAGCATCCCCTATGAACTAGGAGATCGTGGTTCCATTCCTGGTCTGGGCACATGCTGGGGATCGATCCCCAGTGCAGGGTATGCAGGTAGCAACTGATCAATGATCTCTCTCATCATTGATGTTTCTATCCCCCTCCCTCTCTAGAATCAATAAAAATATGTTAAAAGAAAAGATACACCAACAGCAAAAGAAACCTCAATTTTTTGATTTGGTAATGTTTAAAAACAAATAAATAAGCAAGACACAATTTGCAATTGTATTTGATATAATAGAATTAACTTTAGGAAAGGATATAAATCAATGTTCAGGAAATTTAATACACTTATTTTAATTTTTAAATTAATCATAAACCAAGTCTTGTCTAATTTCCAAAGCATGAAATGTATCAATCCTGGGGAACACTTATTTTTGGCACAGTAATAGAAGACACAGACACTTACTATGCTTTTAGAAAAAAAAGAAAAATATTTACATAAAACTGATAAATTTTTAATATATCCTGGGTAGTAAGGGCCATGCCTACAATTAGGCAGATTTCTATTAGTGCCTGTTTCCAGCAGTCACCATGTGCCTTTCAATTTTTATTTTTAGCTCATACAGTCCAATAAATAATCGGGATCAATAAAAACTTATTGAATGGTTTAAAAATAATGTAAGTACACTGATTAAAAGAAATCAGCCAAATAAAGATGAAAATAGTAATTTAGAGTATCAGGTCAGAAATTTGTACTCTATATTTCCTTTTTTTTGTGTTAATCCTCACATGAGTATATTTTTCCATTGATTTTTAAAGAGAGTGGAAGGGAAGGGGGAAGAGAGAGAGAGACAAACATTGATATGGGAGAGACACATCGATTGCTTGCCTCCCACATGCACCCCTACTGGAGCAGGGAAAGAACCTGAAACCCAGGTATATGCCTTTGACTGGGAATCCAATTCATGACCCTGTGGTCTGCAGGCCGACGCTCTAACCATTGAGCAGAGCAAGCTGGGACAATGTTACCATTATGATGCTTTTGTCTTACCTTTGTCTTACCTTTGTGTCCCTTATATTTTCTTAATGTCTTTTTAGTATTACATCGTAGTCTAAAACTACCCAGACATGACCCCAGTTCTTCCAATTTCAATAACTTTATTCATAGAGTCTAGCATCTAAAATATCATGGATATAGAAATATACAGTACATTAAAAATACTGGCATTTTACATTCTTTCAGACTATGAATATGTGGTATATGCAATGTCAAAAAATATCTAATTCTGACATTATTTTACTTTTTAAATTACATATACCAAAGACATGCTCAAAGAATGAAATGACTCAATCATTGAGAATATACTGTATTTGTTCAAGTTACACATGCCAGTCATAAATAATACATTTTATAATAAGCCGCATCTGAGCACCTTTACCTCAAAAACAAAAAGCAGCTGCAAGAGACATCCTTTGCTTCTGAATTAATAAAGAATTGTCTTTGGCTTGGGATTTCATTCATTCATTCATTCATTCACTCTTTGTCAGATATTTATGGAGACCCAATTATTTCCTGTGATAGGAATGAGTCTCTTGCATATGAAAAAGGCACGGAAACCACTCTTGGGAAGTTTACAAACTTGATGGAAATGGAAAGGGCTCATAAAATTATCTAAAATTTAGTGTCAGTAAAAATATGATTCATCATGAGTTTAGCTAAGCTATTTCATGGTATTGTTAACTCAGCATCCATTTTTTTTTTTTAAATCAGAAGGCTTGCAAGGACCTTAAATTGACACTAGCCCCTTATACAAACTCATGCCCTAGATAACAGCACAGATTCATAGGCAAATGTAAGCTCCTGTCAAGATTCCCCAACAACCTCTGTGATCAATAGTGCTTTCCCCTGTATGCCTTATGTACCCCTTAGGTGAGATTCCACACGGGGCTAAAAGAAACCTTCCTCTTTAGGTTTGAACTGACCACTCCTGCCTTAGTCAGGGAACTGCAAAGCACTCCGCCCACAGACACTGAGAAAGGCATATGCCCTGGGTCCTGCCTTTCTCTCAGCCTGCACTGTCTTGACCTCCCCAAGTGGCCTCGGAGCTGTGCCCTATACCCCTTTCAGGACCTATGAATTGTGAGTAATAAACTTCTCTATTTCAATTTCTCTGGTTGTCTGTTGTAGAACTGGCTCGCCATCTAGTACCCTGCTACCCACTTAACAAAAGTTAATTTAACAAAGTCATAACATAAGTCTATAAATTCAAAAAAGAGGAGATAGATGAAAGGGGAACCTAAGGTACACAGAAGAATATGGTAACTCCACAAAGGATTTATTTATTTTAACAGAAATCTGAAGAATGAGGGGAAGCATTGCAGTAAGCAAGTTAGAGAGAGCAAAGAGATAATATGATATCTAGAAAGGTTACAATCTGTATTTTTTAAATTTTTGAGAACTACTACTAATTAAATATTTCAGAAATATGAATGGGATGGTGAGTGAAAACATCTGGACTGTAAAAGAGATTAACATCTTCCCCGGAGGCCAGAAGAGATCAAGACCATGCATAACAGGTGTCTTGATTAAAAGATCAGCCTGGGAGCAGTGTGAAGAAGAATAAAAAGGAAAGAGAACTAAGTATTTAAATTTTCTGTGAGGTATTTTATTTTAATTAATTCAGAGAGATCACAGTGATATTTGTGTCTGATATTAACTTTCATTGACACCCTAAGGATGGTTCATTAGTATTTGTAGGAACCCAATCTGGAACACACACTCTAGATATACTTCATATATCACCTAATCTTTAGCAGAAGTTTAACTGACTAGCACAAAGGAGATACTAACTCGGATGACTGAGAAGATCTCCACTGGAGGGTATGAGAATGTGTAATATTCCACGTGCATGGCTGGCTGGCAAGATTGCACCAGCTCTTTGTTCCTCTGCATACTGTTTGAGAAACCGACAAGTCCAAGAACCTTTAGCAGTGCCCCAGGTCTAGAACCCCATTGAGGCTTGCTCTCCCGCTCCCTGGAGGAAGAGTCTCATTGTTTGAGAGAACATTGGCTGCTCCTGAAGCCACAGTATCACTGCCTTGGTGAAGGGGGTGGTTCTCATAAAAGTGCCTCGGGAGAGAGAAGAGGAGCTTGCCGAGTTTTCAGGACCATGTATGGATTTTGTTCTTGTTTACTAATAACTGTGCACAGCAGATTTTGGTATGGTACCTGCGTTCATTGTAGCAGACAAGGGGGAGTTTTTAGAGACAAGAATAAGAGCCATTTCTTACCCCCTAGTCACAAAAAGTCACCAGTATTTACCAAAGAATGTGGTAATTCCTGAAATAACAAAAATTTAGGACAGTTTGCAACAGAGGCTATTCTAGAAGGCCAGATCAAACATCATTTATGACTTAGCAAAGATAACGGCAATGGGTCCATAGAAGAATAAATGATTTAAAAAAGAGATATATTAAATAGAATCAGCAGAACTTGATGACAGACTCTGTGTATGCAAATTTTAAAAAGTGAAAAGTTTCTATCAGTTACTTTAACAAGGGAGGAAAATATATTTTAAAAGAAAGGCCTTGGGGGAGCATTGTATTGCATTACTACCCTTCTGTGGGTGCTGTAATAAATTACCACCAACGTGGTGGTTAAAAACAACACAGAAATTCATTCTCTCACAATTCTGGAAGCCAGAAGTTTGAAATGAGTAGCATTTGGCTAATATCAGGTTTCAGCAAGGTTGCTCGCCTCCCAGAGGCTTTAGGGAAAACCCTGCTGATATTCCTTGACCTGCAACTAAAGCACTCCTCCATGGTCACATTGCCTTCTCTTCTGTGTCTATCAAATCTTCCTCTACCTCATTACTGTCAGGATATTTAGATAATTCAATATAATCCTCCCATCTCAAGATCCAGGTTCCAGAGATTAAAATCTAATAATCTTTGAGTCCATTATTTAGCCCACTACTGATATTAATTTTAGCGGTTATTTTTATATGTCTTATTGATTTCAGAGAGAGGAAGGGAAAGGGAGAAATATCAATGATGAGAGGTAATCATTGATTGTCTGCCTCCTGCATGCCTCCTACAGAGGATCAAGCCAGCAACTGAGGCATGTGCCCTGATTTGGAATTGAACTGTGACCTCCTGGTTCATGGGTCGATGCTCAAACTTTGAATTATACTGGCTGGGCCAGACATTAATTTTAAATGACCATAAAATTGGAGTCTGCGGGTATGAGATAGAAAGCAGGGTTATTTAGTGAGAGAAGATAATGCTGGTAAAACTGGATTCTTGGCATTCTAAATTTCTAAAGTAGCAGTTGGGGAGAATGGAGCAGAGAACCAAGTAGTTGCTGCATAGTCTTCTGAATAGAGGAGAAAGACAGTAGCAAATATGGTGGTGACAATAATACAATAAATTGAAGAAATGTTTTCCAGGCATCCAAGATAACAAGTGGTTGGAATAATAAGCTACTGGAGTTTGTTGAGCATATGTTATTGAAAAAACAACAACTAGTAAACAAGGGGTCAGGAGTGTTGGTTAAAGCTGTTAAAGTCTTGGGTAATAGGAGTTCAATTGGATGAAGTCAGGAGAATGCTGAAACGTTTGAGAAAAGAGTTAATAATAGAGTTAATATGAGTGAAGAGATCAAAGTTTATTTTTAAAATAATAAAGAGACTTAGTCTTTAAAGGTGGAATGATTGATAATAGTGTCTATATGGTAATGGATGATTAGAGAGTCTGGGTGTTGAATTAATTGTTGAATAGAGTAAGAAAGTGAGTGGGTAGTCATTCTCGAACTCTAATGTGTCTAAGCATTATCTGGTGAGCTTGTGAAAAATGCAGATTCCTTGACTCTACTTTTGATAATTTCTATCCTATAGGTCTGATGTGGAACCCTTAAGTGTTCTCTTTAACCAAGACCATTTGGATGCAGTTGCAGGCATATAACACTGAAAGTGACCATTAAATGGTTAGAATTATAACTTAACATAAAGATTGTTGATAGTAACATGAAAACAAGATTTTTGGATGAGAGAGTAAAAAGTATGTCAAGTAGTTATCAAGGGAGGGGAGTGATAAAAAGTCAGTAAACAATAAAATAAATAACAATAGGGCTAAAAAGTATTCAGTGACATTGACAAAAAGGACAAAATGGTTTTCCATGAGGACAAAGTGGAATAGGCTAGCATTTACAGTGGGGGCAAGAAGAAGGTAATTTCATCCCTGGGTGAAACAAGAATAAGAAAATGTGTTGCCTCTACACAAGGGTCTTTTAAAAGAAATTTTATCTTCAAGAAAGAGTTAAGGTTGAAATAAAGTAAAGGAATAATCTTGTCACTTATGTATATGGATCCATCCCCTAAACATAGTGTCATTCATAGTTTATCTCTCACTTTTTGCACATAGAAAAAACACCTCACTAAATATTTTAAAAATAATATTTATTTTTTTATCTTCAAATGTGGCACTAAGTTGGCATATCAAAACTTATTTTAATAGCATATTTCATTAAAAACAGTATTACATAAATGCATATTTTATAATACATACTCTTAAAGAAATAATTCTGATGATAAAACATTATTTGTTTTTTCAATCAAATAACAAAAGTTTATAATGCAAGAAATAATATATTATCACACACCTATATTTATAAACTTCTACCTTCAAAACTAATAATATTCAAAATTTAATGTATATAATCATAAGTAATAAAAATTTTTAAACTTATGTATTTTTGTTTTATTGAGATATAATTGATGTGATGTACTTCTCTAATAAAATATGTCTATATTTTCCCCATATTTCAGTCATCAAAAACAATAGGAATAATATACATGAGCAAAATATTTAGTTCAAATTTTAAAAGCATTCTGTCTAATGCCTATAGCAGCATTACTAACATTATGCAAAAGATAAAAGCAATACAAATGTCTATTAACTAATAAATAGATAACCAAAATGTGGTATGTTTCTACAACAGAATACTATTCAGTAAAAAAAGGAATAAAATACTGATTTATATGCTGTAATATGAATAAATCTTGAAAATATTTTGCTAAGAGAAAGAAGCCATTCACCAAATTCCACATACCTTATGATCCCATGTTTAGGAAATGCCCAGAAGGGAAATCTATAAAGGCAGAAAGTAGATTAGCAGTTGCCAGGGCCCAGGCACTACTCTGAGGCTGTAGCAAAAGGAAATGGGTAGCGAATACTAGTGGATACAAGGTGACTTGGGGGAGAGGGGTGATATTCTAAAATTAGTTGATCAAAACCATTGAATTGCACACTTTAAACTGGCTTACTGTGTGGTATGTTAACTGATTCTCAATAAAACTTTTAAAAATAGAAAGCTCTCTGTCTAAGTTCTCCCTCCACGATAACCTGTGGTCAATCCTATATAAAGATTTCCAATAATGTTTCCTCCTATCTATCTGATCCCTTCTGCTCTCTCACTTTAAATTGGCTTACTCTTTCCTGTCTTGAATTTCTATGAACATTTCCAGAAGCACTGCTGGTAACAAGATCTACTCCATTCAAGTTGCACACCTGTCACTTAAATTTTACTTTTCCCATTATTTCATTTCTTCATGGTGGACAGTGGAATGACATCCTATCCCTTCTATTTCCCTTGGTAATGAATATAACACACATTCTGGAACACAATTGCGAGTTCCTTATAAAATAAACCTACAAAACCAATTATAATACACTGGGTGTCCCAAATCTTCTTCCCAACGATCAAAGTCTGATTTCCCTGAATTGTTAGCATGATTGAAATCAAAACAGCCTGCTTCTAGCTTTCAGTCTTATGATCCTGATGATAGGAAGAATAAATGTGGTAGAAAACAGCTGCACATTTTCAGGAATGATAAACTTCATCTGGATTTTTTTTTAAACTAAAGTTTTGCATTTGAAGTTTCTCTCAGCAACTAAATTTAGACAGTTGCATACGATGCAGAAATGGGGCTTTGAAGATGAAAGATGAAAAGTAGCACCACAGACTAATGTTGACCCAAGGAAGATGAAATAACCAAGTAAATAATGCAGGAAGTAATCCGATTCAGAGAATTGTGACATCAACTTAATAAACTGAAAACCATTTCTAGTGAGAAATATGTCATAATGATAATTCCTTGCAAAATGTTATGAAGAAAATAAAATTTAACAGTCAAAAGATTCATCAGAAATATGGTACTTGATAATTAATGAGTAATAGTAGATTAAAGAAAATTGAAATGTGTTTCTTTCTTTTATTACAGAAACCCGGGTTATGTATAAAATAATAATTCTTCAAAAGTGAAGAATAATGTTTTATGCAAAAGTTGGAAAACTTTATAAAAATGTTACTTTAACTTTTCTGATAAAACATTAGAGATTTTTTATATCAGATATCAAGTTGAAAATCTGGGTTGATTATTTTTTGAAAGATGATCATTTGTACTAAATGGAAGATGTGAGCTGTCCTGTTTAATTATAAATAAGCACCTTGATTCATGTTGAGGGACTCAAACTGTTTTGTGATTTATGCCAGAGCTTTGAAAATCTTGGGTTTTACTAAATATATATATATATAGAAACATCCATGAGAGAGAAACATCAATCAGCTGCATCCTGTATGCCCACACCTGGGGATTGAGTCCATAACCCGGGCATGTACCCTGAATGGGAATTGAACTGGCGACATTGGTCCATGGGATGATGCTCAATCCACTGAGCCACATGGGCCAGTCTCACTCCTTTAGGGAATGGTGAACTACCATTTAGTTTGGGCAGATTCTAGTAAAACTAATAGGCCAAGATTACAACCATTCTACCTAGTGGATTTTATTCTTACTTCAGTTGAAATTTAAATCTTGGTGGTCAAAAATTAATATGTATAGGATCAACCAAATATTTTATTAACATTTATTTTCTAAGAAGTTTCTATTTCAAAAGTTTGGGGCCATTAAGAGTAGTTTTATAATCCTGTGTTACTTTAAAAGACTATTGTCACCAAATAAAATGTACATAGCCAGGAAAGCTCTTTATATCAGAAGAAGGTTTTGCTTTTGATTCCTCTATTAGAAGACCATCAAAAATCATACCTTTTTATCACATTTAGTTTTTAAATAAAATTGATGTATCTAGTTTAATAACATATTTAGTGCACCAAATTCAGCTGATGCTCCATAATGCAAATATGTAATAGTCATGTGCCACTATTCACTCTTGTTAGTGGGCAGTGCAGGATTTAGGTCACCTGAAGAAATTGTGGAGAGGGTCTTTGTGGAAGATTTATAGGGTTATAAATGAAAACCAAATAAATACATAACATTATCATGATTATCAGTCTCTTCTGTGGCTATAACCCTTACTTTACACATTACCTTTACATCAACAAAGATGAATGACTTTAAACCCACATTTAATTTATTTTTTATTGAATTTATTAGGGTGATATTGGTTAATAAAATTATATAGGTTTAAGGTATACAATTCTACAGCACATCATCTGTATCTTATATTGTTTGTTCACCACCCCAAGTCAAGTTTCTTTCCATCATCATTTATCTCCTCTTTATCCTCTTCAACCTTCCCCCACTCACCTTTCACTCTGGTAATCACCATACTATTATCTATGTTCATGAGTCTTTCTTTTTTTTTCTCCCTTGCTTAATTCCTTCACTCTTTCACCCATCCCCCAACACCCTCTCCTCTGACAGCTGTCAGTGTGTTCTCATGAGTTTTTTCCACTTTGTTTATTTGGTTCACTAGATTACACATATAAGTGAAATCATATGGTACTTGTCTTTCTCTGACTGGCTTATTTCACTGAGCATAATAATCATTTAAAAAAGTGAAAATGGATGGACACAATTCTAAATGTGGCAGTGATTTTAATGTATAATATCCTTAAAATAAAGTACAATGTGACGTTGGTACATTTTCATGAGAATAGATGTAAGTTACTACTGGAGGATGTTAGTTACTCAGAGGATTTGCTATGGTCAGTCAATATGGGGCAGAACTTGCCATTGGCCACCCCATTAAGTGATTCAAAGATTCCCCACAGGCAAATTTAGGCACATATAACATCTGAGCTCAGTCATGGAAGTCAGATATAAAGACATATTCCACATGATAG
>NW_006298312.1:4147192-4148891 GCF_000327345.1 Myotis davidii
GGCTCAATCTTCTAGGTAAACAACCAATTTGTTGTTTGAAGGGATAATGTAATCATTTGTTAATTTTGTTTCCTATTTTGGCACACTAGGTTGTATTTATTTGCTCTCTGATATACATAACTTTAATCTAAACTCATTTAAAATGCAATTTTCTTTAGAATCTGCAGCATCTTTTACTTTGTTGAATAAGCTCACTGTAGACTATCTCCAATTTTATTTTCTTCTTAATAAGTCAAATTATGCCTAGAAGCATATCTATTTAAGAATATGTATAAATAAGTAAACAAATAAACAAGTAAGCTGAGATATAATTTGTATTCCTCTTTTTTGGGGATAAAGCTCAAGTGCCAGATTTCCTATAGTTAATAAACTAGCTTTAATAACAATTTCTAAGAAAGAGACATTAATGCAGGCTCTAATACACAACTGGCTAAATGAATTCACCATCAATGTGTCTACTTTGACAATACACAGATGTCAATAAAATAAACAACTGCATTTGTTTATGATCATATCTCATATGTAAAACTGTGGTAAAACCAGAATAATGTAATTCCAAACAAATACATAATTTGAGTATGACAAATTCTGTCATTAGAATTATTATTTACAGTGTAGTCCTCCGTAAGAACATAATTGTGATAAACCTCTTAAAGTTTCTAACCAATAGTCCACATAAGTTATTTTGCAGCCAAAGCCAACCTTAAATCTCTTTTAAAGACAGAATCTTATCTGACAAAATTCATGGCCTATACCTGTTTCCTTTGTTGTAGGTTGAATAAGATTGATATATGAGGTCAGCCATAGATCTGGCTTATATTCCTCAATAACAGAGAATAAAAGTGGGCTGTGTATTGAAGCCCTCTGTGTATATTCCCCTTTTGTTAAGGACCATAAAGAAGGAAAATTAGAGTAAAATGGCTAAATGTTCTTAGAACAATTCCCACAAATGCCAAAAATTATAGATTTTTGTTTCTTTGGTTTTGATGGCTCTAATCTTTAGTAGCTTAATACTAGGCACAATGCAGAATCAGATACTTTCCACATGACACACATGCATCATCCTCACACTATACCATGGGGCAAGATTCTGGTTCTTATTCAATTAAATTCAAGTGAAATTTAAGTGATGCCATCAGAACCATAGGAACATGAGAGCTGTCAGATGCTACATTGCCCATGCTGCTCTTGGAAGAAGCCAGCCTTTAAAACTTCCATTTTCACATGTCACACAATTCTGAAGTTGACCACTGAGTCAATTTTTATTGAATGTGCATTTAAAAAAAAATCTTTGTTGTTGAGAGTATTACAGATATCTGCCTTTTTTCCCCCACTGTCCCCCTCCACCCGGTTCCCACCCCATCTCAAGCCTTCACTACCCTATTGTCTGAGTCCATAGGAAATGCATATATACATATCAGATGTTCGGTTAATCTCTTCCTGCCCTCACTTCCCTTCCCCCTGAGATTTGTCAGTCTGGTTCATGTTTCCATGTCTCTGTTTCTATTTTATTTACCAGTTTATTTTGTTCATTTAGATTCCTTGTTCTTTTATTTTACTTTTTATTGATAGACTAGAGGCCCGGTGCACGAAATTCGTGCACTGGGTGGGGGGCGGGGGGAGTGTCCCTCAGCCCAGCCTGCCCCATCTCACATACTGGGAGCCCTCAGGCATTGACCCCCATCACTCTCCAATAGCA
>NW_006298312.1:4149634-4151154 GCF_000327345.1 Myotis davidii
GGGCCCCCCCAGCTCCCTGCGGTTGCAGGCTCTGCCCCTGCCCAGGCCTAATGCCTCAGGCCGAGGCGTCTGGCCCGGGGTGCGGATACTCGCAGCGGCAGCAGCGCCGCAATCGCGAGGGCTCCCCACCTGCCCCCACAGGACGCCTCTGGCTGAGGTGTCCGACCGGGGCAGTGGGGACCCGCAGCTGCAGCGGCCCCCGTGATTGCGGGCTCCGCTTTAGGCCCAGGCAAGGGACCCCTAGCTCCCGGGACTGCCAGCTTCGACTGTGCCCAGTTCCCATCGCTGGCTCCACCCCTACTTCCTACTATTACTGGCCAGGGCGGAAAAGACACCCGATTCTCCGATCTTGGCTGGGGGGCAGGGCAAAGGCCTGGGTTTCTGATCACTGTCAGTGGCAGGGGGCTTCTTCCTGCTTTCCCTTTCGCCTCCCTGCATTGTGCCTACATATGCAAATTAACCGCCATCTTTGTTGGCGGTTAACTGCCATCTTAGTTGGCAGTTAATTTGCATATCACCCTGATTAGCCAATGAAAAGGGTAGCGGTCATACGCCAATTACCATGTTTCTCTTTTATTAGTGTAGATATGCATTTATTGCCATTTTATTGTTCACATTCACATTTTTTATCTTCTTCTTCTCATTCCTCTTCCTCTTCTTAAAGAATACCCTCAAACATTTCATGTAATACTGAAATGGGGTGGTGATGAACTCCAGTTTGTTCTTGTCTGTGAATCTCAATTCAAAATGATAGCTTTGTTGGGTAGCTTGGTTGTAGGTCCTTGCTATTCATCACTGAATATTTCTTGCCACTCTCTTCTGGCCAGCAAATGTTTCTGTTGAGAAATCTTTGACAGTTGTATGGATGCTCTTTTGTAGGTAAATAAGTGCTTTTTTCTTTTTGTTTTTAAGATTCTCTCTTTGTCTTTAACCCTTATCATTTTAATTATGATGTGCCTAGGGTGGGCCTCTTTGGGTTCCACTTGTTTTGGAACTCTCTGGGCTTCCCAGACTTGTAAGTTTATTTTTTTCACCAGGTATGGGAAGTTTTCTGTTATTCGTTCTTCAAGTAAGTTTTTAATATCTTGCTCTTTCTCTTCTCCTGGCACCCTCATAATGTGAATGTTGGTACAGTTGAAGTTATCCCAAAGGTTCCTTATACTATCATCATATTTTTGGATTATTTTTTCTGTTTGCTCTTCTGATTGGATTTATTTGTTTAGTCATATTCCAAATCATTGATTTGATTCTTGGAATCCTTTATTCTACTATTGAATCCCTGTAAATTATTCTTTATTTCAGTTTATTGTATGCTTAATTTCTGACTGGTCCTTTTTCATGTCTGTGAAATTCTAAGATCCTTGATAGTCTCACTAAGTCCCTTGAAGCTCTCATTAATACAGCCAGTCCTTGGGTTACATCAGACTTGACATACATCGTTTGTGGTTATGTTGCCATCTCCCATTTATTTATAAAAAAAAAAGTTCCAAGTTCCATCATTTTGAGTAATATACTTATGT
>NW_006298312.1:4151307-4153899 GCF_000327345.1 Myotis davidii
CAGGAATTATCTTTTTTTTTATTTTTTTTTTTTTTTTTTTTTACTGTTTCACTTCATTACTGCTGTATATGTGCTCCATGTGAGTGACCTAAGTGCTCATGTAGGTGAGTTCCGATTTATGGCGAAAATTACATTACGTCGTGCTGTAGGAATGGATCTCTGACATAACCCAAGGACCTACTGTATCCTTGAGCAACCTTATAACCATTGTTTTGAACTCTGTATCCTATAGTATGCTTGCTTCCATTCATTTTTTTTCTGGAGATTTCTTCTGTTCTTTCATTGTTTCTTGGTTTCCACATGTTGTTAGCTTCCCAGTGTTTGTTTCTATGTACAGTGGGGCCTTGACTTATGAGTGTCCTAACAAGTTTTTCAAGTTACAAGCCATCTCTTGGCCGATTTTTTGCTTTGAGTTGTGAGCTAAAATTCGGGTTATGAGCCAGCTTCAGATACCCCAGTGTTAGTTGGCACAGTGAATGTCACAGTGAACGCTACAACATCAGCCCAGCATCATGTGTCTCACTCATTCACTTTAAGATTTGACATACGAGTAATTTGAGTTACAAGCTTCGTAACAGAACGAATTAAACTCGTAAGTCAAGGTTCCACTGTATTAGGTAGTATGCTATATCTCCTGGAATTTGTAGAATGACCTTGGGTGGTAGTTGTTCTGTAGGGTCTAGTGGCTCAGCCTCCCCAGTCACCTGACCTGGGCACTCCAGGTGTGCCCCTGTGTGGGCTGTGTGTACAGTCTTCTTATAGTTGAGCCTTGATTGTTGTTGGCATCACTAGGAGGAGTTGACCTCCAGGCCCATTGGCTTTGAGGTCAAGCTCTGACTATGGTGGAAGAGCTGATGTGCAGAAGGCACCCTTATGGAGCAGGACTTGCTTCAGTGGGGCTTTGGTGCTCACTAAGCCTGCCCCATGTGTTGCTCATGGATGTATAGAGCTGTAATCTGGTATTGTCTAAAGCTATTCACCAGGTATATTGGCTCTGGGACCTCCCAGGAGATGCAAAGTCAGTGACTGCCTGGGGTCACCCAGCAGGAGCTACCTAGTAGAGAGTAATCAGCAAATGGCTGCTACTTGCTACTTGTATTGGTTTTGGAAGTGCCCAGGCAAAGCCAAGTTGTGGAGCAAGGCAGGCTGGTACTTATGCTGGGTCTTAAGCCTTTTATTGATAGGTATGGGGTGCATTGATGCCAGCTGATGCTTGTTTGAAAGATTTTTAGGAGAGTCTGAAGCCTGAACCAGGACAGGACATTCATATGGAAATGCTGCTTCAAATAGTTTGGGTGGGGCTATGACTTGGATGGGGCAGGGTCTCAGGAAATCACCAGCACTGAATGAACGGTGTGCTCCAGGATGATGGAAACTCAGATATGGCTGCCAGTTAGCTCTGAGATGGGGAAGGTCTCAGCACAGGAACAATAACCCTTGCGAGCACCCCCATCTTAGAGACAGCTGCCCCGGTGTTCCTAACCCACTGTCAGACAATCCAGTTCTTCCCCATATGTCCCTGAATCCCCCAAACTGTTGTCCCAGTGCCGGAGCTCAGAGAAAGTGGAACCATGTAAGTGTGTGTGCTGGCCCTTTAAGAGGAACTGTGTGGGATTCCAGCAGTCTCTGTGTCACTCAACCACAATCTGTACTGGTTTTTACAGCCCAAAGTTCTCTTCCCAGCTTTGGAACCCTGGGCTGGAGGTCTGGTGAGGGGCTGGGACACCTTGCTCCTCATCGGGGAGGTCTCCACAGCCAAGATATCCCTTCCCATTTAAAAAAAAATGCCACATGTGGGTGTCTGACCAGCCCTTTCCAGGCCTTTGCCCCTCCTACCAGTCTCAGTGTACTTTCTTCTTTACTCCTCTAGTTGTAGGACTTACATTCAGCTTTTCTTTCTCTGTGTTTAATCAGACTTTTGAAAAATATATAATTAATTATTGTACAAATACAAAGTGGCATTTTATCATATCATTTAAAACATGAGAAAGAAGAACAAAGTTGGGGGGGGGGTTATAATACCAGATATCAAGTTATACTATAAAACCAGTGTACTTACAACAGTGTGGCACTAGCACCACAACAGACATATAGATCAATGGAACATAACAGAGAACCCAGAAATCAATCCAAGCCATTATGCTCAATTGATATTTGACAAAGGAGACAAGAGCATACAATGAAGTCAAGACAGTCTCTTCAATGAAAGGTGTTGGGAAATTGGACAGGTACATGCGAAAAAATGAAAGTAGACAACCAACTTACACCATACACAAATATAAACTCAAAATGGATAAAAGACTTAAATGTAAGGCGTGAAACCATAAAAATCTTAGAAGAAGCCATAGGCAGCAAAGTTTCAGACATCTCTCATAGCAGTATGTTTACCCATACATCTCTTAAGGCAAAGGAAACTGAGGAGAAATAAACAAATGGGACTGCATCAAAATAAAAGGCTCTGTACAGCAAAAGAAACCACCATTACAATGAAAAGGGAACCCACTGGATGGGAGAACATATTCACCAATGGTATAACAGATAAGGAATTAATATCCAAAATATACAAAGAAATCATACAACTCAACACCAGGC
>NW_006298312.1:4153983-4157007 GCF_000327345.1 Myotis davidii
AATGAGAAAGAATATATACACCCCTATGTTCATAGCAGCATAATTTACAAAAACTAAGACTTGGAAACAGTCAAGTGCCACTAGTTCTCCTAACCCAGTTATTCTGAGCAAGTAGTGGGGGACCCCACACAGCAAGGAGGACTCAAAATCTCTGCAAGGAGTTCACAGAAGACAAAACCTTTGCAAAGGCAAAGTCTGCATCTTTGAGAAGCCCTCAAGGCCTCTGGCATGAGAGCCGGTACATGCATCAGTGTGGTTCCCATGCTGAGTGAATGAAAGAGACAGCACCTTAAGGCAGCAACTGCACTAAACCTGGGGCAGAGTTAGATACCTGTGCCAAACATTCACTCTCCCCCTCCCACAGTGTGGGTTGTCATGGGGAGGTGGCTTCCCAGATGGGACTACATTTCCCAGCACTCCATGCATCATGAGTGGATTAAAAAGTGGTAGCACATTTATACAATGGAATATTATGCAGTTGTAAAAAAGAAAGAACTCATAATTTGCAACAGCATGGATGGACCTGGAGAATATTATGCTAAGCAAACTAAGTCAGTAAGAGAAAGATAAGTATCACATGATCTCACTCATTTGAGGAATCAAATGAACAAAATTAACAGATGAACAAAATAGTTCCAGAAACATAGAAGCATAGAACAGGTTGAGGAATTTCAGATGGAAGATGGAAGTGGGTGGGTGGGGTGTAATTAGCCAATTAACTGGGAATTTATATGCATACTAGAGTCCTGGTGCACAAAATTCGTGCTTGGTTGGGGGCAGGGGCTCAGCCCAGCCTGCACCCTTTCCAATCCCGGACCCCTCGGAGGATGTCTGATGGCCAGCTTAGGCCTGATCCTGCTGGGGATTGCAATCCGGGACCACTGGCTCCTAACCATTCACGTGCCTGCCTGCCTGATTTCCCCTAACCCCTCTGCCAGCCTTCCTGATGCCCCTAACTGCTCCCCTACCTGCCTGATTGCCTCTAATTGCCTCTGCCTGCCTGCCTGATAGCCCCTAACTGCTCTCCTACTGGCCTGATCATCCCTAACTGCTCCCCTACCTGCCTGGTCACCCCTACCACCTCTTCCTGCAGGCCTGGTCACCCCTAACTTCCCTCCCCTGCTGGCCTGGTTGCTCCTAACTGCCCTCCCCTGCCATCCTGGTCATCCCTAACTTTCTCTGCCTTGCCCCCCGCCACCATAGCTTTGTCTGGAAAGACGTCTAGATGGATGTCCAGAAGATGTCTACTCTAATTAGCATATTACCCTTTTATTAGTATAGATATGGACACAGGCAATAGAGTGGTGAAGGCCTGGGAGGGGTGGGTGCAGGATGGAAGTATCTATAGGAAAAACCAAACAAATAAAGGGGACATCTGTAATACTTTCAACAATAAAGAAAATAATTACTAAATAAACAGATCAAAAGCTTAAAATATTTCAGGGCTGGTAACAGAAGAAAGAAATAGTGTTTAAGAGCTGGGTATCACCAATTGCAAAATAAGGTCGACAAGATGAGGAGTTAAAGTTCTAATATTTTTTGCCTAACACACACTTTGTGGACACTACAAAGACCATGCCATAGTTCTGAAAAAAGAGCTAACAGACTCTTTGGCATAACCATAAATATCCATATTTCAGCTCAGATTCTGGCTCATTGCAAGAAAAATATTTATTAAAAAGTTCTCAAAGTCAGTGCCATTGTCAAGAGAATTGGGTATTATTCCAACAAAGGAATTATAAACCATTTAAAACCATGAGAAATACTGATTTCTTTAAACTTGTTTATATTCTAATATTTAAGTTAAAAATTCCATTTGTTTTTGTACAGAGTAGAAATCAGAGTAGACTTTTTAAATTCTGTCTTGAGATAGTTTTTGTTATACTTGAAATAAAATACAATTGTCATGACAAAGTAATAAATATAAATATTATTATTACTTTATGGATTATTGCAAAAAGTTAACATATGTTTATATCTGTGACTAGAAAATGAAGTGGATTAAGAAATTATGTCAATTAAAGACTCCCCCACCTTCTTTTAAATAACTGGATTCTCTATTTGGGAGAAAGTCATTGACTTTACTACAGAAAGATTATCAGTAAATTTGTGCTGCTGACCCAATAGCCTAATCATTATTGTCAGGAAGTCAATTTGAGATCACAGGTCACAGCTTTAAATTCAAGTGTAACACAGGGAATTTAATCAATAAATGTGTACACACAGAAAAGAAATGCTGCAGGCAAAGCTATTTTAGTAATATAGTTACTTAAACTGGCTGAAAATTATTCTGTAAAGGTGTTTAAGTGAAGATAATATTTTGTTTGAGTGCATTTTAAATTAGTCTATGTTTCATATAAGAAATTCTGCAATAGCTTATTATTATCAGCCCTAAGTACTTTGCATTTCAGTTTCTGCCTTAATGATTCCATTGAAACCACTTTCTTGAAGGTCACCAATAATCCCCCAATTGCTAAATCCAATGATCTATTTTTGGCTCATCTTTTTTGACATTACTGCATCATTTCATACCGCTCATGTCCCCTCTCTGTCACAGAATAAAGTGAATTTAAGTCTGTGTACCCTCTGCATATTCTTCACTGAGTGTTCTATTTTTGTCCTTTTGGAATCCTTTTTAGCAGTAAATATAAGCATGAACAAGGTAGAGTTCATGAAAAGTTAATTAGCAATTGTATTACTCAGGCATTCGGGATATCTCCTTTTCAATGAACAATTATAGAGGATTTATAACAAAACTAAAAGGGAAACATACATATAGGTAATTCATTAAATCTGAGGTTGGCAAACTACTAGCATGTCTATGGCCCAAATCCAGTCAACTGCTTTTTTTTGTAACTAAAGTTTTATTTGAACACTAGTAGCCTGGTGCACAAAATCTGCATATTAAAGGGAATTAATTAGCGGAGATATTTTAATATTGCTATTTGCCCTTTCTCTATAATGGAAGTGTGAGAGATGAAAGGAAATTAGTAAAATGTGTATAAAAATAATATATAAACTTAT
>NW_006298312.1:4157377-4173687 GCF_000327345.1 Myotis davidii
TGGGGCCATGACATCAGTAACAAAGAAACAGAATTTCCAGAGGATGAGGCCCAGAAGTCAGGATTTTAAAAAGATTCCCAGGTGATTCAAATGTGCAGCCAAGGTAGTTTTAATATTATCTATAGATATGGTATTTCCAAAGGTAGCTTCAATAATAGGTCCATTACAAATCATTTCACAGGGGATTTCAATAATATCCATTCCTAAAGGAAAACTGCTATCAAGTTTGCCATCTCCATGTTTTACTAACCATTCACTATAAGCAGAATCCTCTGATCTCATATTTGTTGTAAGAGACAACTTTCTGAAATATCCCCAAACATTGCAGTACTTTAAACTCCTTTGTATTATGGCCGATCACATAGCATGCGGTACAATACTGAGACATTGTCGAAAATCTCCTTCAAGAAGGAGAACTTTCCCACCAAATACAACATTCAAATTTCTCTTAGGAACCTGCCTATGGTGTTTATAGCATGACTGGATGCCGTGGTGGATTCATCAATAATGAGAAATTGGGACTTTTTAATAGTTTTAGCAACTTCACTATTTATATTGAGTCTAGAAATTGAAGTTTCATTTACTCAGTACTTCCACGCTCCATTCCGAGGGCGAGTTCCTGCCTGAAACCTCTCCCTCAGGGAAACAGCTAGGGAAGGGTGCAGCCGTTTCCAAGATGACCCCTGCAGGACTGACTTCTTTCCGCTTGGTCGCGCTTCTGGACGTGATGTTACACCCAGGGTTTTTATATAAGTAGACTAAAGGCCCAGTGCACAAAATTTGTGTATTGGAGGGGGGTGTTCCTCAGCTCAGCCTTCACCCTCTCCAATCTAAGCCCCCTTGGGGGATGTCCAACTGCCGGTTTAGGCCCAATCCCATTGGGATCGGGCCTAACCCGGCAGTCGGACATCCCTCTCACAATCCAGGAATGTTGGCTCCCAACCACTCGCCTGCCTGCCTGCCTAATTGCCCCTAACGTCTTCTGCCTGCCAGCCTGATTGACATCTAACTGCTCCCCTGCTGGCCTGATTGCCCCTAACTGCCCTCTCCTGCTGGTCCGATCACCTCTAACTGTCATCCCCTGCTGGCCTGGTTTCCCCTAACTACCTTCCCCTGCCAGCCCGTTTACTCCTAACTGCCCTTCCCTGCAGGCTTGATTGCTCACAACTGCCCTCCCCTGCCATCCATCCTGTGGCAGCCATCTTATGACACCATGGTCATGGCCATCTTGTGAGGGTGTGATGGTCAATATTTACTCTCTACCTTTAGGTAAAAAAAAAGTTGACAGACACCATAGGTTAGAGAATTAAGTGAACTGAAAAGGGAATCATCAATCTTTTTTTTTTTTCTTTAATAAAAACAAAAGGTGTCTCTATTGAAAGCTTTATGTTAAGATGAGAAGATGATGTGGGACTAATTGTAGTCATAAGATTTTTCTAACGATGTCTATTTTTTTAAAATGTATTTTTATTGAATTCAGAGAAAGGAAAGGAGGGGGAGAAAGAGATAGAAACATCATTGATGAAAGAGAATCATTGATTCGCTACTTCCTGCATACCCTACACAGGGGGTCAAGCCCACAACCCCAGAACCAGGCATATTCCCTGACCGGGAATTGAACTGATACCTCCTGGTTCATAGGTTGATGCTCAACCACTGAGCCATGCAGGCTGGGCATTAGAGATGCCTTTTTAGATATGACTTTCATTTTGGCATCTTCCCTCAAGACGAAATCTGTGGGCCCAGTATAACTGGTTACCTACAAGGATTCTCCAAGATGTCATGTCATTTCATTCACTGTTCTGGTTTCAAGAGTACACACAAGCAGGTGGGGCTCCATGTGGGGAAGGTGCCTTTTCTAGTACACCAGTCTCTGTTTGAGAGTTTGCATGTTGTAAATTGATCTACTTTATTCCAAAGGAAAATAATGCTAGAAACCTTGCTAAATGAAGTTTCTGCAAGACTTGTTGCCCCTAGTTTCTTCTTGAATCCCATTACACCTCTATTATCCTTATAATAACCAACTCTCCCATATCCATCCATTATTTGGGCCAATTTAAGTGGGTTTGTCTCTCTTATAACCAAAAGGGACTTCCCCTGACACCAAGGGAACTGATAGCAGACTCTTGCATGATGCACTTCATAAGAAAGAATATCAGAAAAAAAATAAATAACCAAAGAAAAGCTTAGCACATTCATATTTGTCTTAGTAAACTTAGACAACAAACAATAGGCATTTATTTCTCCTAGTTCTGGAAGTCAGGAAGTACAAGATCAAGGTGCCAACAGATTAGGTTCTTGGTGAGGGTACTCTTCCTGACTTGTAGTCAACTTGCCTTCTCACTATGTCCTCATATGACCTTTCTTTGTGCAAGTTAAATTGTTCATGTTATTCAACAAAATAATATTTTTAGGTAGAATTTCTACGGTACATAAGTAAAACCCCATTAAAGATTTTAAGAGACCTTGATTTCATACTGATATCTAGCTTTCTGTTCATGTATACATAATTTTAACACATTTTAATAAACATATTAATTTATGTTAATTAATTATTTGAGATTTCTTTGACTTGAGGTTATAAAACAAAATTATCTGTATCAATAGAAGATTGGCAGAAACAGTATTTTTTAAATAATCTAATTTAATAATTCCTTTCATCCTATGGAACTATATTCTTTTTATTCCTGAAAATATATTTGAAGACTTTTCATCAAGAATTAACATTCAAACATGTAAAATAATAGAATGGATATATAAAAGGATATATTTCAGTTATACATCTAACTAGCTTATGACCATGGACAATATTTAGAACGTACAAAAAAGAGACTTACTAAGCTGTTAAATGAAATTAGGTTATTTCAAAGGTCATTTCAAGCTATGACATTTCATGATTGATAGACGACTTTCATTAGTGATCTAATCTGTAGGTTCACTGTTCTCTGAAGCTTGTTATATAATTTCTTAATTGACATTATCAACAAAAAAAGTTACCATAATTTAGTCAAACTTTTCATAGTAGCTCAAGTCATAGCCATTTAATAATCCTATTTTGAGTCTCTAATTTAATGGAAAGATGAAGAATTTTACTAGAATTCTGTATTTAAAGTGCTATTCCATGTATGAGTAGTCTTTAATGCATAGTTCTGGAATGCACAGATTTGAGTTATCATGGCTTAGTTAAATAACTCCAGTCTCCCAACAAAATGGTCAACATCTCAGTTACCATGGTATAGTAGTTATGAGTAAATTCATAAAATGCAAACTTCATTGCTAGCTCTTCAGCCCATAGGTCATGAAAAAAAGAAGTGCATCATAATTAATGATGATTTAGGTCACTTCTTCCAAGTCTGTCTGATTGGTCACTGTGCATCTGTTATTCAGATGATACACAGACAGCAAGCTTGTAGTTGTGTTGACTCCTGATCTCCCACTAATAAATCCAAGAGTCTTTTATAAATCTAGTTCGTTATTATAAGAATGTCACTTAAGTTCATCCTAAAAACAGAAGGCTTATACTAAGTTGAAACTTGTAACTAGAGCCTGAATAGTTCCTTTCCAATAAATTCTTGATAGAGGATTTTGATCAACAAAAAAGTGACCCATACCAGTCAGTACTGCTATTATCAAGAAAACAAAAGACAACAAATGTTGACAAGGATGAAGAGATTAGAACCATTTACACTATTGGTGGAAATACAAAATGATGCAACCATTATGGAAAACAGATTGGAGATTCCTCAAAAAGTTAAAAATAATGATACAACAATCTCACCTCCTGGTACATATTCAAAAAAGTTGAATCAGGATATCAATGGGAATGCTAGCACCAGACATTCCCATGTTCATTGGAACATTATTCACAATAGTCAAAAGGTGGAAAAACCCAAATGTTAATTGACAGATGAATGGATAAAGAAAATATGGCCTATACATAACATGGAATACTATTAAATCTTAAAAAATGAAGGAAATTCTGCCATTTGCAACATCTATAAATCTTAAGGACATTATGGCTAAGTGTAATAAGCCAGTCACAGAAAGACAAATGCTGTATGATTCTACTCATGTGAGGTACCTAAAATAATTAAATTCATAGAAGCAAAGAATAGTATGGTGGTTGTCAGGGGTTGAGGAGAGGGAAAATGGGGGATTGTTGTGCAATGAGTATGAAGTTTCAGTTAAATGAGATGAATAAGCTCTAGAGATCTGTACAACAGTTTACAATAATGTATTATTATACACTAAAAATGTTAAGATAATAGATCTCATGTTAAGTGTTTTTACCACAATAGTAAAATTTAAAAGTCAAAGTTTAGTAAATTGGAAAGTGACGATGCTGGAAGTGAAATTCAAATTGAACATAAATGGAGTTTGAGAAGCAATAGCTGTCTGTGCAAATGTTGACACTGCCTCTCTTCCGGAGACTCTGTACATGCAGCCAGAGGTATTTGATGAAGGCAAACCTGCTGACATAATGAGGAGAGTGATTGTGAAGAAAGTGATGAAGATGTCGCAGAGGAAGTGATGCTGGCAAAATACTTCCCATTAAAGGAACTCTCACAGATATTTCATTACATTGAAAGCACAAAGAATAAATTGTTGGAAGTTGATCTGAACTTGGAAAGAATATGACAATTTACAAAGACATATAAAGATGCCTGCTCTGCAGCATAACTTGTATAACAAGAAAAAGGCATAACTGTTTAAACTACCTGATCATTTTTCATAAAGTAATAAAGCACTTTAATTCTCAGTGCTTCTGATGTTTTAAATTACAAAATGTGCTAAATGAATATTAGTTTTACTATAATTTTAATTTCCCTGTTCATTTATGACAGACAGTAAGAGATTTTTTAACATTTTGACTAAAACTTTTAAGGGTCATGAGACAATCATAATTTTTCTCATTACGATTTTTACACAATTTCAGCTTGCATGGCCATTTTACAGTCAGGTATGATCTTTCAAGGTAAAGATTGCCTGTGTTAGTTTCAGTAAATTTTACTGAATAAATGCTGTAAGATATTTCAACACAAATACTGCATTATATGTTATTTGGGAGGTAGAAAGAGTTGAGGAGAACCTCTTACTACAGTTAATCCTTCGGTTGATTTTCATATGACCTTTAACTTCTCTGTGCTGTGTCACAGATATTATACATTTTAGAGGGATAGTGAGGTTTAAAAGTAAAATAGCAGGAGATGGGCTCTAAAGGATTAAATAAGCTAATTATCATCTCAGTAACAGTACCATTCTAAAGTTCAGGGTTCAAATGACTGGAACCCTGGTATCTGAAGCTTCACTTCACCTTCTGAGCTCTAGCGTGCCTTGGAGTCTGACTTTTCTCATTTCCTTACCCACATCTTATTTTTCTTTCCTCTTTCTTTCTTTCCTCCTTCCTTCCCTTGACTCTTTTCCACTAACTAGCCTTGGAATGGATCCATATCTTTATTTTTTAAAAAATTAACATGTATTCTATTATTTGGCAAACTTTGATTCAACCTCTATCATCACATGATACCTCTATTCAGAATCCTATATAATAAAAGGCTAATATGCAAATTGTCCTCTTGGGAGTTTGACTGACCAGGAGTTCAACTGCTCACTATGACATGTACTGACCACCAGGGGGCGGTGTGGAATGAAGGAAGACCCCCGTGGGCAGCCAGCAGCCGGGGAAGGAAGGCATACATCAGAGTTCAGTTCATCACAGTCTCCAAATCCTATAAACATAATTGGTTCCTGGGAACATGCACAGTATTAATTTCAAAATAATTCACTATGTATCTTGGCAAACAATTATGTTTCTAATTTGTTAATTGAAAGGAGAAAGACATGAAAAAATATAAATGTTGAAATACTAACTATAAATTCCATTAAAATGTTATGATATGTGGTCATATTCTGGAGAAAATACACCATTTGTTTGCTAGTGCAATTTTAAGGAGGAGGGGCACTGTATGATAAATTGACAAAATATATAGAAATTGGCTTGGAACAACTTGCATTACATACTCTGGTGTATGTAACTTTGAGCCTCTTTTTGTCTGAAGAATGAAAAGACAAACTTTAATAGCATCTAAAATCTTTTCCATTTCCAAATACATATGGTTCTCTGAACAACTTCTATAATTAACATGCAAATATTTTTTCCCTCAACTCTCACACACTGTTTTTTTTGGACAATTTTTCAGCATGGAGTTTTAACAAAAGAAAGGGTATCTGTACCTCAAATAAATCTAAACCAAAATTATAAAGTAAAATGCTTCTAGTTAATTTTGTCCATTTAATATACCTTGTAGAAGAAACTGTCTTTAATATAAGATCTTCTTTAGGTTGTATTCTATTAGAGGAAATTGGACCAAAATTGATCTGGGTAGAGAAATTTATGATTACCTGCAGAAAATGGACAAAAAAAATCTGATTAGGCTACATGTGCCCATCATAGCCTTTTTTGAAGAGCAAGCCTTGAATAAAAAGCCAGGATTCAATGAATCAATAACAGTAAAAGCAAAATTGGAGGGCTGTCAAATCAACTTAATTTCTCTCTTCTGAACTAGTGACATCCAATCTACCTGACCCACAATGCTAATAATCAAATTAGATTGCCTTTGACTCCTTTTACCCAGAGTCAAAACACAAATCTGATTGTAACATTTTATATACTCAGCTCTGAAAAGCCACTAACATATCAATGTATACTCGAAACAAATGCTTGTTGAATTCTCAGGATGAGGCAGAGGACAAAATTATTTTTGATTATGCTCTTAAACTAAATGGAACAATTAAAATAATAGGTTGCATTCACCCATTCAAAAATATCTCAAACCTAAAGATATTTCCAAGCATCAGCATTAATATGGTGTATCCCTTTCAATGGCATTTCTTTTGCAAAAAGCAGGCATTTTTCATTCCATGCAGGTAGGTAAGACCTAAATATAATTTCCCTTCAATTTGATTCTATTATTTTCCATCTGGCCTCTAGGTATTTTTCTTATGGGTCCCCTTAGCAATTTATATAACACAGGCCTTATTACACTGTGCAATAATTTCCTGTGTATAATAATTGAGAGGAATCATGACTCAGTATTCTTTCAAATGTAAATGTCCAGTACAATGATACTTATTGAGTGAATTAATGATTATAAAAGGATAATATTACAGATATGGCACATTCTAAAATTGCGGGCCTGTCTCTATAGAGATACAATTGGCCTTCAAGAAGAGTTATTTTTAATTCCTCTTTAAGAGGAGAATTTTTTTTCTTTGCAACTATTATAGGAGCTATCCATAGATCTGAGGCTTCATAACATCACATTATCCGAAAACAAGATTTCATTCAAGAAGATGGTCAAGATGCCCTCAAAGGAAGCAGTTTCCAATATGGATTCTAGGAAGAGACAGGTATCTTAGTGGATGCTACAGTGCATGTCTTCACATTGTCAAAAGGAGCTCATCAAGGCTGTTGGAGCCCAGCCTGCCTTCAGGGATTAAGAAAATCAAAACAAACCAAAACAAAACACACACACACACACACACACACAGAGATGGTACTCAGCTAAAATTTTTCTTTCCCAGCAAATAAACTTATATTTGTAAATATTTGAACAACTTTTCAGCTGGTGTTTCTTACGGAGTTTTACCAAAAGAAAGGATATCTGTGGTCAAAGATTCCAAATGAAGAGAGAAAGGATAAAGAGGTGAGTTAAACAACAAATGTCTAATAAGCCAACTTTCTTCATTTGAATAATTTGAAATGAGATTATAAAGCTATAACACTGTCAAATAGAGTCCAAAGTGTAAATTAAGCCAGAAAAAAAATATGAAAGAAGATTAGCAACATAAAAGGATGTGTAAAAGACAAAAGTAAAATGATAAAAAGAATAGGAGGGAAAGGAAGTTTTGGGTAGCCAAATAGAACGACAGTGTTGGGAAGGAAAATAATTCCTTCTTTGAAAGCATTTCCAGAGCACCCAGCTTTAAAATCAAGTAGTGCCCGAGGTCATTTTCCCTTTGCTTTTCTTCCTTTTCTTATTCTTCCAGAATATGACACACTTTAAGGGACCTGAGCTCAGAAGTTACATTAACCAAACTCTGTGACTCTAGAGGGGCATTAGTTTAGCCATTCTGGGAGGGAAAACATTCTCTACCCTTCTACATTCTCTTGGCTACTCTAATGATTAGACATGAGGCAGGTTAAGAGGAGAAAAACAAAGTTAATTTTATACATATGGAGGCCCAATAGGTATGAGATCCCAGAACTGAACAAAGCAAGCTGTTTATATATCTTTTGGACAAAGAAACAACTATTTGTGAATATTTGACAAAATAAGGGGGGTTTTGCTTTGGGTAGCAAATTAATAAAGAAGTAACAAAGTTTGTTTATGCAGCTTCCTTGCCTTGCATTCCCCATCTCTGGTGATAAGGATACCTTCGCTCCTGCTGGCATGAGGAGGATATCTTTACATGGGAGACTTATTTCCAGCTTTGGGGGTGGACAACAAAGGAGGGTCAGAGTATTCTTGCACCGACTCTTTTTCAAAGGAACTTTAATTCAGAATAATCAATATGCCAAACTGGCATCTGTTGGGTCAACCGGCCCTGAGTCCCTAGGGCAGCAATATCCATAGTGTTGTTCATCCTGTAGCCTTGGCTTTGGTGTGGAGACATCCAAGGCCGAGCTGAGCACATCTTCAAGCACAGAATTGCATACAGAGTGATGGAAACGGAAAGAGAGAGAGGAAGGTGGGAGCTAGCTACGCAGTTTATGGAAAGTGAGTATCTGCATTAGGAAGTGATCAGCACCTTGCAAAGTCCCGCCTTTAAAAGGCACCAATGGTTCATGGCTAGAAAATGATGTGTGTTGAGTTAATGGCTGTGTGTTTTAAACGAAACCTGGAAGCATATTTAAACATGAGCAGATGGGACAAAAAAGAAAACTGCATTATGGGGATTGCACTGCTGTGGCCGGGCATTGATCTAAAAAAGAAAAGGCAGGGGTTAGGAGGAGATTGAATATCTTATCTGATCTTTTGTACAGACACAGAGGTCTGACTTCACAGGGACCAAAGACACCTGTTTATCGGGACGTCCAAATAAAAGAGAACCTCTGGGTATGGTGAAGGTGGGGAGAAGTCTGGTATAAGTTCAGGGAACTTCCCTTCTCATACACTAACCTCCAAGCAAGAGGTAACTGAAGAATAAAGCACTTTCCTCAGATGAAGAAAGCTTGTCCCGGAAAGCTGGTTTATTCAAGAAGCCCGGGGCAAGCAGCAGGTCTGATCGGTAAGGAAGCACCGTGGCTGCCCCTGCCAAGGGTTTGAAAAGACCTCAGTACGATGGCTGAGATGAAGCTGGCACCTGATAACAGCAACTGTTACCGTCTTTATTCTTTTTTTCTGAGTGGCTCAAGTTGACAGCCTAGAAAGTGAGTGCTTAGCAAATTTGTTATGATTTATTTGTATTTAAGTTTCTGTAGATGTCATTTGTGTCATGTAAGAGCTAGACTGATATCCGTAGGGATCTTATTCCTTTAATTGTCACTAAAAAGATAAAAACTCGACACTTTGGGGAAAGTTAATAATTACTTTCTAGAAGAGAGCAAGCACTGGACATCAAAACAGTTATGGAATCTACAATATATTTTATTTTCATTATGAGTATAAAATAGAAACTATTTTTTAAATGCATCCATTAATAATCAAAAAAAGAGTAGCGGGGAGGGGGGTGAAGGGAAGAGGTATACATTCTGTAGCATATGGAGAGATAAATAAATGGCTTCCTCTCATGGTTAAAAATAATTCTGGAGTAGTCTCCAAACAAGGATACCAGGGAGACCTTGGAAACATTGCAAATCTGCCAGGGCCTCTGGGGCAGATTTGATGACGTCAGTGCACTTGAACATACCACTCTCAACCGGGCTTCATAACGGCCACTTCGTTTCGAGGAAAAACACCTGCCACTACAGGTGTGCGGGAGCCAGCTCACACGGGCTTGGCTCCTGGGAGCTGACTGCACGCCTTTCCCAGTCCCACCACGGGGCCATTGTGCTGTGCACAAGGGAAGGGGTTTCATGGAAAGTTACCTTTCAGACTAATCTGATCATAGATTCCTACTGGTGGGTAGAAGCACGCCAGGCATAACTTTTCCAGTAAAAGTTTAATCTTTGTCTTAAGCAAGCCCACCTTTTAAATAAACATCACCACCCTCAAGAGAACACATCGTCTTGTTAGCTATCCTGTAATCCAATCCCACCTTGCTTTCTCCCACTTTCATGTAATCTCCCTTACTTCATTCACTCTTAATTCCAAACGCATAAAAATCATAAGCTGCAAAACTGTCATTCTTCAGAGCATTTGAGATCTTTCTTCCTGGCAATAGTCATCATCAGTTTGGGCTCAAGGAAACTCATAAAAATTATTTACAGATTTGGACGTTTCTTACATTGACAAGGTTGGTAGCTTGAAATTGGCCTTGGGAATTGGCAAAAGCTACAAACCACGGCTCCCCCCACTTTCAGAGCCAGTTATTAAATATTTACCAACATGCCACTGTCACTACCCTCGCTCTGACTTTTGTCATCTATCTGAACAGTGTCACTTCACAGTAAGTCATTAACACTTTGCCAGGGAACTTGTCAATAAGACATTAGTCAATGGTCAATGTTGATTTTTTTTCTGCCCATAGCCCAGAACTGCAGTCCTCAGAGCTACCCGCCTCCGTTCTCACCCGCCTGTCCACGGAACTGACTCCCTGCCAAGATGCCGGACCACAGGCAGGCTTGCACAGGTGGGAAGCCCAGCAGAGGGATAAGATAGCGGAGTTTCGCCGAAACTGGTTTGGCTCGGTGGATGGAGCGTCGGCTTGCGGACTGAAGGGTCCCAGGTTCGATTCCGGTCAAGGGCATGTACATGGGTTGCGGGCACATCCCCAGTGGGGAGTGTGCAGGAGGCAGCTGATCGATGTTTCTCTCTCATCGATGTTTCTAACTCTCTCTCTCTCTCTCTCTCTCCCTTCCTCTCTGTAAAAAATCAATAAAATATATTAAAAAAAATTAAAAAAAAAAGATAGCGGAGTTTCTACAGGCACTCTACATCTAATTCGTTCAGATTTTTGAAGACACAATTCAAATTCTACCTTCGCCATGTAAACTGCTTCAGTCCTTTATATTGTTTTTTCCTCTTTGCTCTTTGTAGGTGGTTTTTATTTCCATTGCGATGGTCATCTCATTCTGGTTCATAATACCAAATGGAATCATAGAAAATACCATTAAGTAAAATGATTTGAATATCATCAGTTGTATATAGTTTAATCTAATAAATTTAATTGTTTCATGTTTTTGTTCTCCATTATAATGTAAGGTCTTTGAGAGTTGTAGCCATGTCTTATTCATCATTTAACTCTCTATTGGGACAAATAGCTCACATCTGAGTATTCATAAAATTTTAATTAAGTGAATGAGAACCAAGAAAGATATGATTAAACAAAGAACAGTTTAAGAACTCATATTTCAGATAAAAATAAAACAATGATTTACTGTTTTCAATTGCTTTCTTATGCATTTGAACACACTTGACAGGTCTGGTTATGACAATGCCAATAATACAATCTGTCCAGGGCATTCATATGGGTAAGTGTATTTATTCTGCCTAGTAAACACTCGTCCCTTCATAAATGCCATGAAAGTCTAGCTATAACTTAATCTACATGAAAATCTGTACATAAGACATTTTAATAATATAATTTAATTTATATTCTTGGAATTATCATATCAAAGAGACTTTATCTTGGACCTAATGACAATATCCCAATCAAGCATTACTGTTCTACAAATTAGTAAAAATTTATATAATTGGTAGTTTATTCTTTACTATCGATACTATCTTATCTACTTTTTCTGCTACCTTTACTTTATCAAAGTAAAGAAAAAGAGGAACAGGATACCTAGAAGCAAACAAACAGTAAAAATTATTTAACATTTATAAATGTAAAATGAGTAGCAGCCCTGTGGAAGAACATGTAACAGAGGAAAGGCAATTAAGATTCATGATTTCTCCCTTGTGACAATAGAAAACATGGCCTAACGTGGAAATTGACAAGCAATGATTTTGAATTAGCTGTTAACATATCAATAGGTGTAAACTGCAATAGGTAATGTTGACTTAAATTGGAAGATCCCTATCCTAGCTCTGACTTTAGATTTGAGGCACACATACAAGAAGGCATTTTATTCTGTCACTTTGTATCAGAGCAGAGATAAAGGGCAACAAGTTTAACCAAGACAAACAGGATATAAATTGTCACTTTATCTGAGACCTCCAAGAAGGTGGTTCAGTGCACTGACCCAGTCAGGGCAGGTGTTAATGATTTCTAATGGTTCATTAAAGATAGGGACCCATGTAAAAGTGTGTTTAGTTTGACAGAAAATGTCTAGGACTAACTAGGATGAACAAAGGGAGAGGCAGGAATAAACAAATATTGCCTCTTCATTGATTAGTAGTTAAAAATCTATTTAATACAGTATGTCTAGAAAAAAATATCTTCACTACAATTTTAGGAAAGCTACATTGGTTAATATTTCTCCATTCAGTCCATTAACATCTAGGTCACAGGGCAAAGTCAGAATTAAATATCATAATTAAAAATGTGAAAAACTAGAGGAAAGCAATTTGATAAGATATCCTAAAGGAAAAGAAAGGGGAAAACATAATTTAGCTGTTAGTGAATTATGTAACCATGGTTCACAAACTGGACTGTGGACCACCTAGGACAGTGGTCGGCAAACTCATTAGTCAACAGAGCCAAATATCAACAGTACAACAATTGAAATTTCTTTTGAGAGCCAAATTTTTTAAACTTAAACTATATAGGTAGGTACATTCAACTTTAAATTCAAATTTAAATTCATGGTTTTCATCTTCCGTTTTTCTTTGCTTCTTCTTTGTAGCCATCTCAAACAGGGCACCTAAAAAAATGTTTCATTTTATAATAATAAAGCCACCAACACAAAAGAATTACAATTCTTAAATTGATGACAAAAATACATGTAGGATTTGCAGCTGGTTGGGAAAATATAGGTAACTTTATGCTTTGAGTAGATACTTTTGTCACCTGCGCGCGATTTGTGGACACAACTAGCACTAACCACTGTACATGAGACTGCTGGCTGACTGGCTCACTCAACTCGTGCATGAATCGCGCTGCCTCCCCCACACTGCGTATCCCGCGGCTCTCCTGTGCTGCGTCTCCCGTAGCCCGATTGACCGACACCCCCCATTTCTTCTAATGCCAGTTCTTCAAAATAGACTCACCTAGACTGAAAACCGACTTCTGCGCATGGGCCATGAAGTTTCAATCACACTGTACGTGCGCGCCTGCACATGGTATTTTGTGGAAGAGCCACACTCAAGGGGCCAAAGAGCCGCATGTGACTCACTAGCCGTGGTTTTCTGATCACTGACCTAGGAAGTAGGATGTTTTAAGTATGTAGAAAGAATGAAATTACAATTCTTTCAATAGATCAGCAAATACGTACACTACTGTATGGAAATCTATGTCTCACATAGAGAGGCTGTAGCATAGTAGATAGGCACATGGACTAAACCCAGACTGAGTTCAAATTCCACTTCCTAGCCATGTGACTTGCCCGTTACATAAACTCGTCTGAGACTCAATTCTATATAAAATGCAGAAATGAGTAGAAACTCCCCCAGAATTTTTATGAAAACTAAATGTGTTTAAGCTAAAGATTTTGGAATAGTACTTGGTACATAGCAAATACTATACAAATGTCTACCATTAGTATATACTCAAGACAATTAGCAGTTGTAAAATACAACAGAATACAAACTAATTTAAAAGCATTATTATATTTATAGTAGCCCTTTTTCATTATTATGCATCTTCCTTATCAGCAAATACTTGTAGTAAAAGCATTTTCAAGAAGTTCATATTATTTTTTTCTAAATAAGAAGAAATGAGCCTGAGAATTTTATAAGTAAGTACAATTAATTTTAAAAATGGCCTACTAACCCTAGCCAGTTTCTCAATGGTTAGAGCATCAGCTCACAGACTGAAGGGCCCCAGGTTCAATTCCGGTCAAGGGCATGTACCTCGGTAGCAGGCTTGATCCTTGGCCCCAGGTCAGGGTGCATGCAGGAGATAACCAATCAATGTGTCTCTCTCACATCAATATTTCTCTCTGTTTCCCCCCCTTCTGTCCAGTCTCTCTAAAAATCAACAAAAAAAAGATCCTCAGTGAGGATTAATAACAACAACAAATGACCTACTAAAAACAAATGAACAAACAAATAAACAACTCTTTAATCTAGTTCCCTGGCAGAGATGCCAGACAAGCATATAAAACAACAACAACAAAAACCTCTTAGGTCTCTGGGTCTTAGCATCACTCACCTTCTCTATATACTATCTCCCCACTGATTACAGAATCCTGGGGGTCTTCAAAGAGATGAATGGATAACTCATCACTGTGAAGGTTTGGGGTTGTTAGCTTGTGTACAAACAAAAATTCAGGGCTTAGGGTCTTGATACATTAGACTCATCTACATTTGAAAAGTAAGTATTGATAAAACTAAAGAAGCCACGAATCCTATGTAATAAAAGCCTAATATGCAAATCAACTGAACGGTGGAATGACTGGTCCCTATGATGCGCACTGACCACCAGGGGACAGACGCTCAATGCAGGAACTGCCCCCAGCCAGCAGGCCCCAGGCCAGCCAAGGCAGGTGACAGAGGTCCCTCCCCCACCCAATGGGCCACTTATCACCCTGCAGAAGGAGATGACCAGCAGTGGTGGTGGGTGATGGGGCCAGCGAGCAAGCAGTGCCAGGTCTGCCAAGGTGGGTGCCAGCAGGTCGCCCCACAAATAGGCCCTGGTAGCTGGCTAGGCCTTGGGACCCTACCCATGCACGATCTTCGTGCATCAGGCTTCTAGTTAATTATAAAAGGCCAACCTGGCAATGCTCATAATAAGGAAGAAGGAAATCATAAATTACATTGCTTCATGAAGGGTTATTCCCTGTAACATTGTATGCCTTGCATAGATTAGAAGCTCACTTATATTTGCTGAGTTTATAGAAGAAAATTTGAAAATGAAATAGCTAACAAATGTGTTTTTCTTTACAGGGTTGGAATACTTTACTTACTATATTCCTGAGTTATTAGTAAACAAATGACAAAAAATTCTTTAAAAAACACTGTGAGTTGTCTACATAAAGATAATATATTGGGTTTAGTCACTGAGAGACTTTGTACGTGCTTTATGATTGGTGAGAAAAGTCATAAAGCTACATTTGAGTACTAAGGGGATGACCTCTTTTAGCTTATGTGGGCTCTTAATATAGCAGTCACTGAACTAGCTAATTAGCTTGGCACAATTTCAAGTGATTGGATCCTAGAAAGTCATACAGTACAACAGAAGGCATCTCTTGGCAAGAATAACTATAACTCATCCTTTTCTTGGAGGCATTCTTGTGGAAAGGACTTTTAGCAACTTTTTTTTTTCTCTGCCACTAATTTAGAAAAAAGAAAAACGCCCATTAAATTTATCATAGTAACACTCAGTGTTGTGCAAGCAAAGTGAGGAGACAGCAATGCATGATCAATGTAAATGAGACATAGAGGCAAGCTACTGTATGCTGTTGTCCAGGCACTAAGCTTTTCTCTTCAGATAAATATTTTGGAAATTTTTATATTTAGACAAATTACGTTGGCATATGGAAAATGTTGGCAAGTTGAGAGCCCTTCATAATTCTACTCCATTAGAGAGGATATATATATCTCACCCTAATAGGCAAATAGACCTAACTGTGGAACACCTGAACAACAGAACAACCGGTTGCTATGAGTGTGCTGACCACTAGGGGGTGTGCATGCATTGGCAGCAAGCAGCAGAGCGCGGAACACGATGGGCATAGGCCATGGTAGGATGGTGGAGCAGGTGAGCGGTGGCTCCAGACAAAGGCAGGGCATCAGTCACTGTCATTGAAGTGAGCTCCGGTGGTTACTGAAAATTCTTTGCTCCCTCCTGCATGCCACCGTCCCGCCTTGCACTCACACCTGCTGCCAGCACTGGCCCCAGTTGACCCATTGCCAATGCTGGAGCTGCAGCTCACACCCACTGCGGGCACCCAGCACCGGCCCCCATCAGTTGGTGCCATCAGTGGGTGCAAGTGGCGGCTGCTGCCCCGATTGCCTCTTAGGAGCATGGGGAGCTGTAGAAGCCCTCAAAGATAATCAGAGCCAGCAACTGCCCCTTGCACCTGCTGACAGCACCGAGCGATC
>NW_006298312.1:4173740-4183008 GCF_000327345.1 Myotis davidii
CGGCTCCTGAGGGGCGAGTGGGGCCAGCAGCCACCTCTTGCACCTGTTGCTGGTGATGGCCTTGCTTGCACCCGCTACCAGCCCCGGAGCTGCTGCTAGCACCCACTGTCAGTGCTGGTCCCACTCACACCCACAGCCGGCACTGGAGCTGCTGCTCGCACCCGTTGCTGGTGCCTAGCACCGGTCCCAATGCCTCGGTGCTGTCAGCGGGTGTGAACGACAGCTGCTGGCCCCAATCACCCCTGAGGGCTACTCCACCTCCCCCTGTTCCTGAGCGGCAATTGGGGCAGCAGCAGTACTTCCACCCACTGACAGCACCAGTCCTGCTCGCACCTGCTACTGGCACTGGCCACAGTTTCTCCGTGCCATTAGCAGATACAAGCAGGGTCAGCACTGAGTGGTGATGGATGGAGCGGGGCTGCTGGCAGACAGGGGACCTGGGGCTGCAGTGGGAGGGGCTAGGCAGGGATGCAGAGGATGGGCCTACCACAGCCTTGTGGCCCACAGTTCCTTTCAAGGTGCACGAATTTGTGCACTGGGCCTCTAGTATATATATTATATATATTCCCCCAAATGACTCAAATGATAGATTCCAGAAAATTCCACTTGTTTTTTCTCAAAATCTGAAGCCTTAGTTTAGCATGCTTCCTCTTGAAAACATGGATTCCCAAATATGTCTACTATAGGAGGAGAAGCCCCCTGTCAAGCTCACTCAGATGTCTAAGCTGCCAGGTCCATGTATTTATAAGTAAAAATTAGTGAACTGACCCGCTCAGAAGTCTGTAATTGTAAAAATTATTGTGTTAAACCACTGTCTCACATGGGAGAACTGGCAAACACCAGCGGTACTCATGATGAATGGAAACATGATTTTTTAGAAGCTGAGTTGGTTTATGTCCTGTTTTTGCCGGAGACAGTCAGTGCCTTTTGTCACTAGATTCAGTGTACACACACCAGGCTGTGACCAGCACTGGGGAACGTGTGTGCTAGGATTTCAAGTATAGAGTTCACCTGATCCACCCAAATTTGACTCCTTTTAGAGGAACCAGAGTCTCTTTGAGTAGTAACCTAGAAATTTTCTTGAAGTGACAATGACAGGCTAGCAAACATTCTGAGATCTAAAGTGCTTCCCTTTCTTCCCTGGTTATCTGATGGCATTGGCCAGCTAACTCCATGTTTCTCAGCCCCATTATTTTTGGTCTAGGTTAAAATCACCTAGACTCGTGGTCAGCAAACTGTGGCTCGCAAGCCACATGCGGCTCTTTGGCCCTTGAGTGTGGCTCTTCCTAAGCCTTAGGAGTACCCTAATTAAGTTAATAACAATACCTACTTATATAGTTTAAGTATAAAAAATTTGGCTCTCAAAAGAAATTTCAGTCATTGTACTATTGATATTTGGCTCTGTTGACTAATGAGTTTGCCGACCACTGATCCTAGTCTCTTTTTCACTCTTATTCTCTATCTCTATTCTTCTTCTCCCAATTACTAATTTTTCCTTCTCGCCCTACTTTTTAATTGTATCTCCTGGGACAAGGCGTATCAATCTTTCCTGCAACTCAGCTACTTCTCTAAACTCCTTCATCATTTTCTCAACGTGCAAGTAACTCCCTGAAAAATATTACATCTATGGTCTTCTCTACTGGTGGCTGTTTATCATCAGAATCCATACACTTCAGATTTGGAAGTTGGTCAGCACCTCTTTGATGCATTATTCACATCTGTCTCCACCCCAGAATATGCTATCGACCTGAAGTCATGGTGTTCTCCCTGTTCATTGATCTAATGATATCCCAAGATGTTCACTTCGTGTTAGCCACTCCCTCTTAGGTCCAAATTCTGGGTTTTATCAACATCATCAAAGAACTGTTTCACATTTGAATCATTGTTTTTACATTTATCCCTTCTCTCATAAAAGTCTCTTCCTCTAGCTCTACTGCCCCTCTCTTCTCAAAAACCAGTGATATCTTTAGTTCCTTTGCCTTTTATTTTTCCCTTTCAACCTTCATTAATCCTTGATCCCTTTCTAATATAAGTTATCTCATAAAGTATTTCATCTACTTTCTCATGTGCACTAAACTTTCTTGTCCCACTCTCATATCTATCAGGGAAGTCTCAATACTGGATAAGTCTACTGTTTTTACAACTATATCTAGGGCTTAAATATGCTATAAATTTATTGTTTACAAAAATAATATTTTTTTAATTAATTCTAGGTTCTACATAGTGATTAGACACTAGGAATACAATAGAGAACAAATCATTCGCAGGCTCTACTGCATAGTTCTTTCCATCTAGAGGGGAATAGAAGCATTGATTAAATAACAACACAAACAAATATTAAAATACAAATATGTTAAGGGCAATCTTGTTAATATGGCTCAATAGGTACTCTATAATGGAGCACCTACTCACCACTTACCATATGGAGGCATGGTCTCTTTCTCTGTTGTTTTTACAGGGGACTCTTTTTGCTTAGAAAATGTTCTGGATGACCCCTATTTATCTGTTTGATCTTCCAGTTCCAGGTAGGTGCCACAATGTATTCGTATGGCACTGGCTATGTCACCTACCAGGTTGGTAATAGATTTTACTAACCAGTTTGATTTCAAGAGACAGGCAGTAAAATGGAAAATAAACTACATTTCCAAAGGAAACTTATTTTACATGTTGAAAAACATGATAAAAAGTAAAGAAAGTTTAGAAATTGAAAAAGAATGTGGCAGACAGGGGACTGACTACACGCACACAGAGGGAGAGACTGGCTATACAAAAAAGATAAGAGAAATTTAATACCTTCTCCCAATGAGAGAATTTAGAGAAAAGGAGTGATGCCTAGACACAACTACAGGGAAGCTTTCTGTATGATATCTATATAAATGCTCTTTATCTGTTTCTTAAAGCCTCTGGTAAGTTAAATAATGTTTCATACATTTTCATTTTGGGAGAATGGGAGGGGGAGAAATTTATGTGCAGACACAGGTTGGAGGAAGATGAGCTACATTTTCATTATTTGGTGCTTAGTACATTGCACTGCAATTGTTAGTTTAACTGTCAGTTTCCCCCAATAAATTTTAAGTTCCATGTAAGCAGAACTCATAATTAGCTTGGTTACTACAGTGCCTATTATAGAGCAAGTGATCAAAAACAATGTTTATTAAGTAAATCTAAAAATTAATGAATAAATGTATGGAATGAATATGTTATATATTATGACATAATTGAAATTTCAAGAAGATACCAGAGGCTAGCAATTCAAAGTTGTATAATAGCTAGTAGGAGTACAGTAATTGCAACTAATTTTAATTCTCCTTTAGGAAGAAATACAAACATTTAAGCATAACCAATGGACAACAGACAATAGGGGGGGTGAGGGTCTGTGCTGGGGGTGGGAGCAGGTTGGGAGAGGTCAGTGGGGGGAAAAGGAGACATATGTAATACTTTCAACAATAAATAATTAAAAAACAAAAGAAAATAAACAAACATTTAAAATTACATATTATTTTACAATTATTTCATTTGGTTATGAAAAGATCTATCCTTGGATTATATTAAAACCAAGACAAATTTATTTTATCACTTTTTAATGTTTATATGATTATGTGTGTGTATAATAGACAAAAAGTTATAGTCAATAGCCTGGCCTGTGTGGCTCAGTGTTTAAGCTTTGACCTATGAACAAGGAGGTTGAGGTTCGATTCCCGGTCAGGGCACATGACCAAGTTGTGGGCTTGGTCCCCACTGGGGGCATGCAAGAGGCAGCCAATCAATGATTATCTCTCATAATTGATGTTTTTATCGCTCTCTCTCCCTCTCCCTTCCTTTCTAAAATCAAAAAAAAAATTTAATTTAAACAAAAGTTGTAGTCTATAGATTGATTTATTTTTCACATCATATTTTTAAAAGAGGATGGGGGAAGAAACAGAAAGAGAGATTAGATATTGGGGAGAGAGAATACAAAACTATTGACAATTTCAAATTGTATGAAAGGCATGTGAAGTTATTAAAAAATAATTGAAGCCGAAACTGGTTTGGCTCAATGGATAGAGCATTGGCCTGTGGACTGAAGGGTCCCAGGTTCGGTTCCGGTCAGGGGCATGTGCCTTGGTTGAGGGCACATCCCCAGTGGGAGATGTGCAGGAGGCAGCTGATCGATGTTTCTGTCTCATGGATATTTCTCTCTGTCTCTCTCCCTTCCTCTCTGAAAAATCAATAAAATATATTAAAAAAATAATTGAATAGATATTTACAAGAAGTAAAATAGGTCATTAGTAGGAAACTAATGACTTAGTTTTATTTTCATAATTATTTTATTTAAGAAGTAACTTCAAAGGATTAGGACTGCCTGATTTTTGGCTTCTTTTATACACATGTGTGCACATGGGGACACAAACACAGACAAACACATACACCAGTTAAAGCTCACCTTTTCATCTACAACAGAGACTATTGCCTTTCTCATCTTCCTGCTTTTTCCTCTAAAATAATGATTATTTATTCCAAATTATAATGTTATTAAATACCGGAGGCGTGGTGCACAAAAATTTGCGCACTTGTGGGGGGGGGGGGCTCCCTCAGCCCAGCCTGTGCCCTTTCGCAGTCTGGGACCCCTTGGGGGATGTCCACCTGCTGGCTTAGGCACACTCCCCAGGGGATCGGGCCTAAGCTGGCAGTCAGACATCCCTCTGGCAGCCAGGGATGTCCACTTGCCAGCGGGGAGCAGGCTTAATCTGCAGTCGGACATCCTTAGAGCTGCTGAGGAGGTGAGAGAGGCTCCCACCACTACCTCTGTGCGGGCAGGCATCAGCCTTGCTTGTGGCTGATCAGAGTTCCCACCGTGGGAGCACACTGACCACCAGGGGGCAGCTCCTGCATTGAGTGTCTGCCCCTGGTGATCAGTGTGTGTCATAGTGACCAGTCATTCCTAGTCGTTCTGCTGTTAGGGTCAATTTGCATATTACCCTTTTATTATATAGGATAGAGTCCTGGTGCATGGGTGGGGTACGGCTGGTTTGCCTTGAAGGGTGTCCCAGATCAGGGTGGGGGTCCCGCTGGGGTGCCTGGCTAGCCTGGGTGAGGGGCTGAGGGCTGTTTTCAGGCTGGCCATGCACCCCAGCGACCCAAGCTCCCAGACTCCCCTTTTCTTTTCTTTTTTCTTTTCTAGGATATATTTACCTTCTATAATTGAAACTTCATAGCCTTGAGCGGAGCCCAGGCTGCCAGCCCCTCCTTGAGCGGAGGCCAAGGCTGGCTGGAAGCAAATATCTGGGGTTTATTTATCTTCTATGATTGAAACTTTGTAGCCTTGAGCGGAGCCAAGGGCCAACTAGGGCAGGCAGGAAGCTTGGCTTCCTCCATCGCCAAGGGCAACCCAAGCCTCCTGATAGCTCCAGCTTGGTGACCGCCGCCATTTTTGTGATGGAGTGATGGAGTCATGGTTAATTTGCATATTACTCTTTTATTAGATAGGATTTTCAATATTTTACTTGATTTCCCTTGAGAGAAAATAGCCCAGAACCTTTCTTTCTAAACAATAAATACAACACCTTGGTTCCTTGCTTAGTCTTTTAATTCTTTACTATCACCTGATTCAGTTCTGAACTCCTTTGCATGGCTTGTGTGACTTAACCAAATCTTATCTCAGAACTACAGGCCTGTTGCACAGGTCCCTCAGCCTGGCCTGCAGGATTGGGCAGGAACTGGCTCTCTGACCATCCCCTAAAGGGGCCTGGATTGTGAGAGGGTATAGGCCAGGCCAAGGGACCCCAGGTGCACTAACATGGCCAGGGAAGCATGTGGGAGGTTGGCCAGCTGAGGAGGGACCAGGTGATGGCTCCAGGACATGTCTGGCCCATCTTGCTCAGCCCCAATCAACTGAACCCTAGAAGCAAGCTAACCTGCTGGTTGGAGCGTCTGCTCCATGGTGGTCAGTGCACATAATAGTGAGTGGTTTCATGGCCTTAGCATGTCATTAGCATATTATACTTTGATTGGTTAAATGGACACCAGATGACTGGACACTTATTATATTAGGCTTTTATTATATAGGACTAGAGGCTCAGTGCATGGAATTCATGCACTGGTGGGGGCGTGGCCTGCGGGGATTGGCCCACTGTGGGAATACAGCTCATCCTGGTCAGCTGAGTGGCTGTGGACCCGCTCTCTTAGCGGCTGCTACTGCTGTTGGAGCACCGCTCATCCTGGTCAGCCAAGCAGTTTTCCCACTGTGGGAGTGCACTGACCACCAGAGAGCAGCTCCTACATTACACGTCTGCCCTCTGGTAGTCAGTGCATGTCAGAGTGACTGGTCCACCGGTCGTTCTGCCATTTGGTTGCTGAGCATTTATTATATAGGACTAGGGGCCCAGTGTACAAATTCATGCACCTTGAAAGAAACTGGACCACGAGGCTGTCATGGGCACAGGGGTGGGTCTCAACCCATCCTCTGCACCCCTGCCCTGCTTCTCTTGCCATGGCCCTTGGTCCCTTGTATGCTGGCAGTCCTGCTCCCACCGCCACTCTCCCAAGTGCTGATGGCACCTGCCCTGCTCACACCCACTGATGGCACAGAGCAATTGGGGCCTGTGCCAGTTGCGGGTGAGAGCAGGGCCAGTGCTGTCAAGTGGGTGTGAGCTGCAGCTGATGCCCTGTTCACCCCTCAGGAGCAGGGGGAGGTAAAGTAGCCCTTAGGGCCGGCACTGGGCACTGGCAGAGGGTGTGAGCACCATGGGGGACCGTGGCATGCAGGAGCAAAGAATTTTCAGTAACCACCAGAGTCTTGCCCCAATCACAATGACCAATGCCCCATGTTTACCTGCTCCACCATCCTGCCACGGCCACTGCCCACCATGTTCCACACTCTGCTGCCTGCTGCCCATGCCCGCCATGTTCCGCACGTGCTCCAAGTGGTCAGCACACATTGTTTGGTTGTTCAGTTGTTCCACCATTCCGCCATTTGGTCTATTTGCATCTTAGGGTTTTATATATATATATATGGTCTCAGCCATAATTGCATATGAAATTTATTATCTCCAATAATTCTGTCACAATAAACTTTTCCCCCCCATTTCCTGAAGCATGCCTTGCCTTTTCTTTAATGGGTACTGTGGCAGACCCTTGTTTGCCAAGTCAACATAATGAATGTGAAAATGTGTATGCACGATAAAATGTTATGGAAGGTGTTTCCTTTATATGACTTATACTTTTTTGGCAGGGCTATTTGATTTTCAGTCATTGATATAGTTCTCCTATAATCTTCTTCATGAAGTGTTTAATAGCTAAAAAGGAGAAAAAGAACTATAATCTTAACTATGAACATTTCATCTATTTAGTAGAGATACAAATAAATGTCTTCATAGAAGGTTAAATAAGTCAAAAATATATAAAGCCCATAGTTTAAGTTCCCCTTTTAAAACTAGTGTTTAAGGAAATGGAGAATATTCCATTTTAAAGGAAACATGGCTCTCCTTTGCTCTTAATACTGGTGAAGAACACAGAGACTCTTTCCTATCTGGCATTAATTTGACATTTTTGGCATTTCATGGATTTTTTTTAGAAAACTAAAACTTTTTAAAATGACCAATTTGAAAAAAAAATCACTAGTAGTGTTGCCTATATTGTCTTCTCTTTTAATTTCTTGCCTTTTGAGGTGGATCGCAAGGAATGAAACTCAACACATTTTTAATGAATCAGTCTTATTGTGAACATATTATTGTTACACTAGAGGCGCGGTGCATGAAATTCGTGCACCTGGGGCGGGGGCCCTTTAGCCCAGCCTGCACCCTCTCCAATCTAGGACCGGGCCTAAACTGGCAGTTGGATATCCCTCTCACAATCCAAGACTGCTGGATCCTAACTGACGCCCCCCCACCGCCGGCCTGGTTACTTCCAATTGCCCCTCCCCCCACCAACCTGGTCACCCCCAACTGCCCCTCCCCGACAGCCTGGTCACCCCACACAGCCTGCTGTTCAGTCATTTCTATTACTGTGATGGTGCCCTGGTCAATTTGCATATTCCTCTATTATTAGTATAGATTATGTTAAATATTAATACCCTTAGAGGTTATTGAGGCCATTAGGGCTATTTTCCTTAGGTTGTCTGTTTCTTACATTTTTTAAATGTCCATTTCATTAATTTGTAAACCTTTGCTTTTGATGCTTAACTGTCATCTTGTAAAGCTTGAGGAATACTTATGTTTTTACTGATGCTGAGGCTGCCAAGGCATAATAATGATACAGAATTGTGTGATGTAAACTGTGTATAAGATATTTTTCTAAGATCTCTATGTGTATTAACTCATTTATTCCTCACAAAAAGTTATGTCCATTTTATATATAATGAAATGGAGGAAGAGAGAGCTTAAATCATTTGCCCACTATCGTAAGACTAGTAGGAATTTGACCCTAGTTGGTCTGACTTCAGAGTGTGTGGTTTTGTCCTTTGTACTATGATGCCTAGGTAAAAAGGTATTAAAATTTTAAATTATATTATGAATGTGTATAATAAAAAAGAGGTATATTAAAATTTTAGAAGTCAAAGGATGTGTAAAAAGAAGAGAGTTAAAACCAGGATGCAATGATTTAACTCATATTTACAGTGTAGCTAGTATATATATCAGGAAGTTTGAAATAATGTGGGAGTAATGCAGACATTTCCTGCCCTCATAGAACCAATAATCTAATGGGTGAAATAGAAATGAGTCCAGCAGGAGGTTCTATCCTATTCCAGCAATAAGTATGGTGAACATTTTATATTATAAAGTTAAAGATTTCTCTCTATCCTCAGGAAAAGTAATTCTATTTTATACACTTTCCTCAAATATGCTTATATTTTAAGAACTATAATTTTCTTGTAAAATGTACTAACAATTATAAGATTTACAAACTCCTTACTCTTCAGTTTCTTTGGTTAAATATACAAAGAGCTAGAAATCAAAATTGAAAGAAAAATTTTTAAGTTTTTTCAGATTTACCCAAATAGCTAGAATGCTTTTAGGCTAACCCATGTGACTTAAAGTTGAGGAAAAGGACTATAATACCAAGGCATGGATTCTTAAGGCCAGAAAAGCCCAAAGTTGAATGCAAACTCACTTGAAAAATCTACTACTCCAAATTATACATTTTCAATTACATACTAGTTAATTGTACTGTTCTCTTAGATAATCACATGAGAGGTAGTTTATCTTATTCCTAATAATACCTTGGTGGTATGACAAAGCTGTAGCTTTTATATTACAACTAGATAGCCGGTGCACAAAAATTTGTGCACTCG
>NW_006298312.1:4183229-4201508 GCF_000327345.1 Myotis davidii
GCATTTGGGCGCTGCCCCCTGTCACACTGATCCCGGTGCTGGGAGGCATATTACCCTTTTACTATATAGGATAGAGGCCTGGTGCAAAGGTGGGGCTGGCTGGTTTGACCTGAAGTGTGTCTTGGATAAGGGTGGAGTCCCCACTGGGGTGCCTCGCCAGCCTGGATGAGGGGATGATGGCTGTTTGCAGCTGGCCACTCACCCTTCAGGGTGGGGGTCCCCACTGGGGGGCCTGGCCAGTCTGGGTGAGGGGCTGAGGGCTGTTTTCAGGCTGGTGGGTGACTGAAGCTCCCAACCGCTCCTTTTTTTCTTTTTTTTTTTTAGGCCGGCAGCAGCAGGCGGGGAACATTGGAATCCTCCGTCACTGAAGCAAGCATGCCTCATGTTCGCTTCAAACTGCCTGGCTGTTGGCTGCCATCTTGGCTGGCAGTTAATTTGCATATCACTGTGATTAGTCAATGGGAAGGGTAGTGGAGGTATGGCTAATTACCATGTTTCTCTTTTATTAGATAGGATATTTATTGTAAAATAGTGTTTGGTTTGGAAATTTCTCTCCTTGTCAAACAATTAGTATTTGGATAGCAGTTATGATTTCTAGAACAAATAGGGTTTTGCAAATCTCTTTATAGATGTTATGGAATATATGAAGACCATGAAATTATAAGCACATTTTGGTATTCTTGTTTTTTTGATGGAGAGGCCATGTGGCTTATGTAAGAGACTCAGCAGGATCTCTGACCAAGAAAATGTTAGAATCATTGGTCTATAGAACTTTAGTTTTACTATATTTTATTCTTTAATGGATTCTTTGTAAGTAAAATATTTTTTGATGAAATGTATCTGGTAAGCAAGATTACTTTATTTATTGAAAGAGTAGACTCAAGATTTGTGAATTAACACCAAACAATTAGCTTTCTAAATGATACAGTAGAATATTATTTTATTTGGAAAATATATTTAAGTATTAGTGGGTTGTAAAGTTATTGTAAAAACCTAACTCTTTGTTAATTTCTTTTCTCTTCTAAACTGACTGATTCAACCAATAAGCTAATAGGAAACTTTTATGTTAAATAGGTTATGACTATATCTCCTCACTAAAGATCAAAGGAATTGTCCTTCCCCTCAACTTAGACTGTTATCACTCGCTTCCAGAGATAAGGGAATGAAAGCCCAGACTTCCTTTTGGAGGCGGAGGATGTTCTTTGTAGCCCCAGTTTCTCATTAACCTTTAGCTTACTCTCTCAAGGCCATTTGTCTACCTTGCACTCAAAGTTAAACAAGACCACAAAAGGATGGATATTTCCTGCTAAAACTTGTAATCCAGGAAAGATAAATGTTAAATTACAAATTATATCTGAACTACTTAAATAAAATAATACTTCATTATTTAGTATTACTGTATATTAGTATTCATTTACCTTTCCAAGGATATTGTAAAGGAACTATTTAGGCTCCAGTTACAAATTTAAACTTAGAATGAACCTATTTCTAAGATAAACCTGAGTGATTTTTTTTTTTTATAATAATGGACTAGTTTCATTTACCAAAATTTTATTGCCAAATGGATCCTGAAACTTCAATTTAAAAGAGTTTTTAAATGACAGGGGAAAACACAACATTCACAAAGTAAAACTAAAAAAGGGTTATATAATCAAATCATCAAAAATCAAAAATGTGTGTCTAAAATCTGAAGTATAATTCACTACTCTATTTTTTCTTATTTTGCGTACTTTTAAAAGTTTCTCCAGTTTTATTAGAGAGAAAATTTCCAGCAACTTTAAAACTTTGTGCTTTACTACAAATGTGTTTTTCCTCCATTATACCTTGAACTTAGCATAATTTGAAGCATTTTGTCAAAATTGCGAAACAGGCCATGTTGTAGCATTTCCTTTTTCTTCAGTATCCACTCTGTTCAAACCTCTTTGGGATTTGTCTTCCTTTGCCCCAGATATTTTTTGGTACTCATTAAGCTAGAATCACTGGCAAAAAAGAAAAATAAAACCCATAAATAGTTTTGAGACTGGGTGGTCTATGATTTCAAGAATTAGTTATGGTTTTACAAATTAACTCCTTTGATTGTTCTGCATAAATTTTATTGGAAAAAATGTCCTATGTAGAGACTTTTCCTTCTGGGGGTGTGGAAACTTTTTTCCTTTCCTTGTGTGGGTGGAAAGACTGCATTTATAGTGCAAATGTTACAATTTATTTAAAATACTATCACAAAATGTTGCCTGGAGTTTTCAATTTTACTTTAATCAAGTGATATCGAAAATAAATACACATACAATTGATTTTCTTTACCTGAAAACATGGCAAAAAGTAAAGAAAGATACATTTGTATGACACTGATTAAAGTGTCAAGATTTTAAAAGAACAAGAAACATATTTTTGATGCCATCAGTTTTGCCAGCCTGAGGTACCGCTTGAAGAAAACACTCTTATTTAGCTTTTGGTAGTATCATAGTGGAATATGTACACTGTTAGTCAATGATAATCTGGGAACTAGAATATAGTTCTTCTGTTCTTTGATTCATGACAGAATCTTTATATATTGTCTATATAAACCCTTGCTGTAACGTGAAATTAGTATAGAATTAAAGCAAAATTCAAGAAAACTAAGGAACTAAGTAATGGACAACAGCCTCCCTGTCCCCCCCCCCCCCCCCCAGACTAATACCAATTACTAAACTCAGTTTTATTCTCCTCTTTCTCCTTTCAACATCTCCTCCTCCCCGAGGGCTTTGAGTAGAATTAAAATACTCTATACATATGACTAAGTTTTCCTATGCATTACTCATAACTTTGAAAACTCAAGCTGTTTTCTTGTCAAAAGCCTATAAAAGCACTTTCTTAATCTAAAAGCTTTTCTTGAACTTTGACTAGGTTGCATAACTTCTAAACCAGGGAATGCAGAGAAACAAAGGAGAAAAGTAGAAAAAAAAGGGAGGAAATGGGCTGGATGTTGTTATGCATGAAACTCCACAATATCATGCTTGTTTTAATGGTCAGAGTCATTCTTTCTTCTCCTAACTTTAAGTCTTCTCTTTCCAGAGCCAGATCTAGTGATGTCCTAATGCACATTCCTTTCCAATCACTTCAAATAAGCATCTAAGTTCTCAGCAGCTCTAGAAAATGAACCCTGGTCAGATTTGCTAAGTCTTTAAATTATTGAAACAAGTAGAATTGCATATGATTTTTTAAATGAAAAAATACACACTTAATTTTATTTTTTTCAAATGGGGACTAAACTTGATTCCGGTATTGCCTAGCTCTTTGTTTAAGGTATGTAATTTTCCTATTTAATAAAGTAGCTAAGGAAATAGATAAAACCCTGGAATATTCTAGAAAAGAGGTTCTCATAACCGTTAGAGATGTTTGCCCAAATCGAATCTTTATTTCCTTGTTTATTTCAAGTCCAAATAAATGTATAAGGGTTTGAGAACTACCTCAAAAATATGTTTCAGAAATCCCAGTCACATGAAATTATAGATGTAAATAAACATTCATAATCAACTGGAGAACCACAACATAAGAATTTGAAGAAATAATAGTAACCTAATGCTTGATAGACACCAGATGACATATGCATGTGTGTTTTCCAGTTTTGGGGGGATTACAGTTTAAAAATAATTTTATCATCTAAGTCTATATTAAACAGAATTATATTATACTGAAGCAACTGGAACTTTAAACATTTTGTCATCTATAAAAAAGTGAGCAAGCTCTCAAAACCAAGGAGCAATGTGTAATATTAAACTTAAATGTTTTTATTTTTTATCAAATATGGGTTGGTTCCAATTTCTCAATATGTGTCTTAGGTTATTTTTAAACTGATTAAATAACAAAAATATTACTGTACTCTAATTTCATTGTTCTTGGTAATCATGTTTTCTGGTTTAAAATTCTTAAATTTGCTCAGGCTGCCACAGTCACTCTGTTATTCATTTTCCTTATAAAATATATAAAACTCAATCTAATTTTTATGAAATATTTGTTTTGATCATTTATCTAATGATGTAGGGGGTTCTTTAAGGCTCGGGTCTGTGCCTTCCTCTTTTCTCTATCAAATTTCTCTGCCTCACTAATCTCATAAAATTTCATTTAAATTCCTTTTTTTATGTTAGCAATTTTCAAATTTAGATTCTCAGTAAAAAAGACCATTTTTCTGAACCCCAATCAACCTATGCAATTGCTTTCTTGACGTGTCCTCCTGTTTGTTCTTCAGACATCTCCAAACTAAGGTGCCAATAAATAATGGTACACTCAGTTTCTACTGTTACAACTCTAACCATTTCCAGCCTTCCTCATGTCAGCTAATAGCATCTCCTTCCACTGAGTTAGTCAAGCCAAAATGAGTTTCATTCTTTAAAAAAAAATTCATAGAGTTTATTTTTTAGAGAAGTTTTAGGTTTATGGGAAAATTGAATGGAAGGTACAGGTTTCCTATAAACCCCTGTTCTACATGCCTCCCTTCTTAGCAACACCTCCCACCAGAGCAGAACATTTGTTACAATTGATAAATCTACACTGACACATCATTATCAACCCCTCAGTTTACATTAGGGTTCCCTCTTAGTCTTTTCCATCCTATAGGTTTTGACAAATATATAATTTGGTGTTGTTGTAGAACTATTCCTTTTCTCTTTCACCCCCATCCCTAGTTCAAATTAATCTACATGGATTTCACCTACAAAAATATTTTCTGAATTTATCCTTTTTACCAATACTGCCTCGCACATCACATCTGAAATAGAATACTAGGCTCCAAAATGCCTTTCCAACTTCACTCATTCTGGTACACACCCTTCCATCAAAAAATGTATACTCTAATAGCAACCAAATCAGTTCACCTATGGCTGGATGACTTTTGATTGTGCCACATATAAAATTCAATCTCTTTCAAGATATCTGCCAATGATACATTCAATAAGAGATTAATATCCAAACTTTATAAAAAACTCATACAACTTAACACCAAAACCTCAAAACAATACAATTAATAAATAGGCAAAGGACTTCATTAGACACTTCTCTAAGGAGGACACACAGATGGCTAACACACATATGAAAAGATGTGCAATGTCACTAATGATCATAGAAGTGCAAATTAAAACCATAGTGAGACATCACCTCATACCTCTCAGAATAGCTATCATGAATAAATCCACAAACAGGTGTTGGCAAAGAGGTGTTCACTGGTGGCTGGAATACAGATTGGTTTAACCAATATGAAAAACAGTATGGAGGTTCTTCAAAACATTAAAAATGGAACTGCCTTATGATCCAGCAATTCAGATATATCTGAAGAAACCCAAATCACTAATTTGAAAGAATATATGTCCCCCTATGTTCATTGCAACACTATTTGCAATAGCCAAGATATGGAAGCACCCGAAGTGCCCACTAACAGATGAGTAGATAAAAGTGTAGTGGTACATATGTACAATGAAATATTACTGGGCTATAAAAAAAGAATGCAATCTTATCATTTGCAACATGGATTGACCTAGAGGATATTATGCTAATGAGATAAGTCAGAGAGAAAAAGACAAATACCATATGATTTTACTTGTATATAGAATCTAAAGAGCAAGATAAACAAATAAAATAGAAACAAACTCATAGATACAGAAAACAGACTGTTTATTAGCCAATTGGAGGAAGGTTGAGGGGGCTTAAATGTAAAAGTTGAAGGGATTAAGAAGTACAAATTCGAAGTCACAAAATAGTCATGGGGATGTGAAATACAGCATAGGAATCCTATATAATAAAAGGGTAAATATTCAAATTGACCTTAACAGCAGAACGTCTGAGAATGACTGGTCACTATGTCACACACTGACTATCAGGGGGCAGACATTCAATGCAGGAGCTGCCTCCTGGTGGTCAGTGCGCTCCCATGGCGGGAGCTCTGCTCAGCCACAAGCTGCCAGCACAGCGGTGGTGGTGGGATCCTTTTCCGCCTCCTCAGCAGCACTAAGGATGCCTGACTGCAGCTTAGGCCTGCTCCCCGCTGGCAAATGGGCATCCCCCGAGGGCTCCCGGGCTGCCAGAGGGATGTCTGACTGCCAGCTTAGGCCCAATCCCCCAGGGAGCAGGCCTAAGGCAGCAGGTGGACATCCCCTGAGGGGTCCCAGACTGCGAGAGGGCACAGGCTGGGCTGAAGGACACCCCCCCTCCCAAGTGCACAAATTTTTGTGCACCGGGCGTCTAGTATAGTCAATAATATTGTAATCATGTTGTATGGTGCCAGGTGAGTACTGCAATTATTGGGGGGATCACTTTGTAAATTACATAAATGTCTAACAACTATGCTGTTTATCTGAAACTAATATAAAGTTAAATTTCAACTGTAATTAAAATGTTTAAAAAATATTTTTTAATCAATCTCTCTCCAAGGACTACATGTCTTTGCCTACTTCTCTAACCTCTTCATGTACAGTCCAGCCCAAACTCACATCTTTCCAGCTGCAGGACCCTCATTTTATCACTCAAACCTTCACACTCTGGTGGCTTTAGCATGTTTGCACAACTGTTTTCTCTCCTGGATGCTCTTCCATCCGCCTCATCCTTTATGTGACCAGTACTCTTGTGACCTTTAGGTCTCAGATTAAATGTTCGCTCTGGAAAAAAATGCCTCCATTGATCACCTAACCCAAAACAGGGTTATAATTCAAACTCAACCACTCCCTAATTAACATTGGGCAATTTTAAAAAATTCTCTGAGGCTCAATATTTTTATCTAAAAATTAATAAATTGATGACAATATGTGTACACTTTATAAGGTTGTTGAGAGGCTAAGTGATTAATGTGTACAAAGTGCTAGAATATAGTAGCTGCTATGTGGTGAGCTTTCAGAAATTATCTTGCTTCTTTTTATCTTTTATTAACAAGTTTAAATTTTCTTTTTTCTCAAATATACTCAACCAACAGCATTGGGTTTACAGTATTTGGATTTCAGATTTTCTCTCCCTATTCTTCCCAAACACCAAAACACCTCTTGTTAAATTTTGATTTTAGATTATCTTTTCTGGTACCAGTTTTATTCACTTGGAGAGTTATAGATAACAATAATACAATTTATTTAAAACATACAATATTTTCTATTAAATGCTTCACAGGGTACATACCATAATGATTACTTCCCCCAAATTACACTTATTATATTGACCAAAACTAGATTTCTAACATTTTCCTTAGGATTTTAAAACAAAAGTACTAGGAAAATTTTGAAAAAAACATATATTACAGAAGATAATGAGAATATTTTATGTGGAAAAATGCAAAGGAGAAGCTAGCAACAACCTAAATCACCTGCTATGTCAAGTATGTTAGCTTTGAAATTAATTTATCTTTTCTTGCATTTATCAACATCTGCATTCCTTATAGTACTGTGATATTGGAAATATCAAGAGCAGGGAAAAAGTAAATTTTAAACCAGCAGCTTTAGAAGGAAAAATAATAATAAACAGGTAATTATGCCTGACTTAATTCTCTGTTTATTTTTTAAAATATATTCATAGCAAAAAGTATATGAGACCATTTAGTAACTAACTTGAAAATAAAAAAAAAAAGCAAAGTGTTTCTAACGTATTCAGATAGTGCTTGGCTTTCAGAAGTAAGGATCATACACTTCATAGAAAATAATAATTTTTACTATTTTGGTTTATTTTTGAAAGCATCACCAAAAGTTTTCTATAAGTTCTTTAGTCTAAATAGATTTTTAACGTGAAGAATGGGAGGTTAGATTCCTTTGTGAATTGAGGATTTCTAATCATCTTTCTCTGCAGTGTTTAGCTTTAATTACTTTAGAAAACATACCAACCACACACAGCAATAATTTTTATAGTTATGTTGACAAGAGCTTAACTATACTCAGAGCACCACAAAATCCATCCATCATCTCTAATCCCAATGGCTCTGGGGAAATAACACTAAAGAAACCTCAGCTTAATTTAAATCTGTAATAAGCCAAAGAAGGAATAAAGATAACTATCCCCAGATTAGTACACATTCTGACAATTTTAAGAAAATAATTACTACAACTTTCTTTGTGGAATTGTTAATTTCAAGGTACAAGTTAGGATAAAATTAAAGACAAGAATTTCACCACACAATTATATTGTACCTAACACAGCAAAATCTTTATCTGATTTCAATGCCTATACCAAGTGGACCAATAGTGTTATTTTTTGTTAACAGCTTTCACAATAAAGTATCCAAGTTGTAGGCTGAAGAAGTAGAATAAATTTCCATAGAGGAAAAAAAAACTGTTTTCTTCCAAATTTAACTTATAGATTTTAGCACTGAATTGTGAAGTAAGTTGCATAAAGCTTTCCTATATACAGTTTTAAATATATGTAACTACATACATACCTTTTCCTATTGCTTTTGATTTTAGTACATATAATAGTTCAGTGTAATTAAAACTAGAGATTTAAAAATGAGAATTGACTATAAAAATAAAGACACTAAGGTAGGAATAAGATATTATGAAATAAAATAAATACCCTATGAAATTTTAACAAGGTTTTGTTTATTGCAGATAACTTAAAACATTTTTCTTTATTTTTTTAACAGAAATTTAATTGACCAACATTTCTAGAAGCAAAACATAAAGATTCAAATGATTTAGACTATTTAATAAAATAAAGGGTAAATAAACCTGAAAGTATCCGGAGGTTTTGGAGTCAAAAAGACCTATGTTAAAGTTTTGCATCATAATTGGCAATATTGGTGACCACTGGCCATCCTGTCCCATCTGCCAAACAGACTTAATTATACTTCATAAGTAGAGTTGTTGCAGTAAGGCTTCAAGACATGAGTAGAGCTAGCCTGCTTATAATAATAGCAATAATCATTCTTGCAAAAAAAGTCAATAACACATAATCAGGATTTACTCTATGCCCAGTATTATTTTAAGGGCATTCATGAATTATTCCACTGAAAAGTTATATAAATTTTCCCAAATAACCACTTATTATTCTCATTTTACAAATACGAAAATCAACTCACTGGGAAATTAAGGACTTGCCCAACTTCATACCTATATTAGTGGCCAAGTAAGAATTCCAGCCTAAGTGCCTGCCTCCAGATCTCCTCCTATAAGCACTGCACATGATATTGAGTAAATAAATGTCAAATAAATACATACAATATGCATCTATTCATATAAAAATACAGAAAATATTTTTCAGAAAAAGAGGAGTCTTAGAAACAAAAACAAAATCAGAGATCCAGCAATGTTTGAATTTAAAAGATGTGTAACTTTGAGTTCACAGAACTCATTTGTCTTTCTAGTGAAGAATTTGAAATATGATTATCAATATATTTCCTCTCTGCCCTGTGTGCCAAGCACTACACTGTGGATAAAAATCAAATTTTCCCTCATACCAATTCTGATCCTATTCCATTAATTCCAACCTTATTATAAAAAGAACCCAGAAGAGGGTAGACCTGCTACCTGACTAGACTTCAAATAAATAAAGAGAAATTAAATTCCACAGATTAAGAGCATGGTTTCTTACTCTAACTATAGGTTAGCAATGAAAGGTCAGGAACAAATGATAGTTACAGAGAAGCCAGCAGAGTCCCAAATTTGGGAATGTACTAGAAGCTAACAAGCACAACTTATTTTTAAGTCTCACAAAATCATTTCCCATAATTCAAACATATATATTAGAAATAATATTCCCTTTGTTAATACAAAAGTACTATAGGAATAACTCTTGTGTACTCTGTGAAGAAATAATGAATCTTTGCTGCCTCCCACTCTAGGACCACATGCCTAGCAAAAATTTGCTCTTATGGAGGCTGCTAAGTGTAATCTGAATAAATTTGAACTTGGTCCTAAAATCTTAAAAATCATTAAGGTTGGGAAATATTTTAAATTATTAATTGTTTTCTGTAGGACTATAGTTGAGGTTTTAGTTCATTTTTGATCTAAGAAGGCTTTCATTAGACTGGGGAGGTGGTGAGCTACGGAACAATCCTGGAATAAACACTATGTAGATAAATTGTGTTGCCAAACAAGGTTGCACATTTTGTCCTCTTTGAGAATAAGATTGTTTCTCTGCAGATTATTTTTTAACTGAGAGGTAGAAATTAGACCAATGGTTCTCAATCTTGGCAACACTTAGAATCACAAGCCTAAAGGAATGCCTATTCCAAGGGCCTCAACTGACAAATTTTATTTATTTTTATTAGGATAGGCCAGAGACTTTACAATTTTTAAAACATGCTCAGGTGATTCTCCTTTGTACTAGAGTTAGGGACCATTGCCTTAAACTAAGTGTAATGGATTCTTGTTTGCTTCTTCAATTCCCTGTCTTCCCCCTCTTCCTTTCCCACTTTTTCCTCTTCCTTCTGTTTCTTCTCCATTCTCTGAAACTAAGAGAACATCAGGGGTTTGGATTTTCCCTGGGTACACTGCCTGGGTACATGATCAATGACATTTTTATTAAGGAACTAGAGGCCCAGTGCACAAAAATTTGTGCCCTCAGGTGTGGGGGGGGGCATCTCTTAGCCCGGCCTGTGCCCTCTCACAGTCTGGGACTCCTCGGGGTATGTCCACCCGCTGGTTTTGGCCTGCTACCAAGGGGATCAGGCCTAAGCTGGCAGACATCCTTCTAGCAGCCTGGGAGCCCTCGGGGGATGTCCACTTGCCAGCGGGGAGCAGGCCTAAGCTGCATTCGGACATTCTTAGCACTGCTGAGGAGGCGGGAGAGGCTCCCGCCACCACTGCTGTGTTGGCAGCTGGCAGTCTGGCTTGTGGCTGAGCAGAGCTCCTGCTGTGGGAGCTCACTGACCACCAGGGGGCTACTCCTGCATTGAGCGTCTGCACCCTGGTGGTCAGTATGTGTCATAGTGACCAGTCATTCCCGGTCATTCTGCTGTTAGGGTCAATTTGCATATTACCCTTTTATTATATAGGATAGAGGCCCAGGGCACAGGTGGGGTCTGGCTGGGGTGCCTGGCCAGCTTGGGTGAGGGGCTGATGGCCTTTTTCAGGCTGGCCACACCCCCTTCAGGGTGGGGGTCCCCACTGAGGTGCCTGGCCAGCCTGGTTGAGGGGTTGATGGCTGTTTGCAGGCTGGTCAAGCCCCCCACCGGGGACTCTCATCCCATAGGGGTGTGGCCAGCCTGGGTGAGGGCCTGAGGGCCATTTTCAGGCTGGCCACACCCCCAGGTGACCCAAGCTCCCAGCCTCTCCTTTTTTTTTTCTGGGATTTATTTATCTCCTATAATTGAAACTTTGTAACTTTGAGCGGAGCCCAAGGCCAGCCAGGAAAGGCAGGAAGCTTGGCTTCCTCCATTGACAGGGGCAACCTAAGCCTCCTGCTTACTCCAGCTCCTTGGCCTCTATCTTAGTTGGGTTAATTTTCATACTCGCTCCTGATTGGCTTATGGGTGTGGCTTGTGGGCCTGGCTTGAGCCTAGTGGCGGGATGGTCAATTTGCATGTTTCTCTTTAATTATATAGGATTATAAAAACCTAGTATGCTAAGTGTCTGGTCAACCAGTCGGCCTTTCAACCAATCAAAGTATAATATGCTAATGATATGCTAAGGCCACTCAACTGCTTGCTATGACGTGCACTGAACACCAGGGGGCAGATGTTCTGACTGGTAGGTTAGCATGCTGCTGGGGTCTGGCCAATCAGGACTGAGTGAGATAAGCCAGACACACCCTGGAGCCACCTCCCCTCTCCCCCCACCCTGCCCGCCGCAGTCCCTCTCTGGCTAGCCAACCTCCTGCATCCTTCCCCAGCCCCAGTCATGCACCAGTTGGGTCCCTCAACCTGGCTTGTGCCTTCATGCAATCTGGGACCCCTTGGGGATGTCGGAGAACCAATTTCGGCCTGATCCCTCAGGCCAGGCTGAGGAAGCCCACTGGTGCACAAATTTGTGCATTGGACCTCTGCTATCCTATAAACACAAGAGAGATAAACTCTGGAAGGGGATCTAATAATTCTAAGAGTAGTGTATACAGTTCTAATTTTAAATTTTCTTTTCAAAAGTATAATTTCTTTCTGCTACTTCAGGGCATAAATGTTTTATTAAATGATACAGTAAAATTTGTGGTGAAATTTTGACAGGGGTCTATCTAGCCTGAGATACAGTGGTGCCTACCCTGGTGTGGGTACTGAGGCATGATAGTTAGCATAGGAAACAGGTCTAGGATCTACCCCTCAACTCCCCTTCTAGGTTATAACACTACAGATGTGACTAGTGGCTAGACATCTGACCCCATCCCAATTCCTTGGAGTCAAAAACGTAATTGAGACAAATAAAAACTGGTGTCAGCCAGAGTTGGCAGCCATGTTGATCTACATTGTGTCTTTGAAGCCATTCAATTCCAAAAAAAGAACTACCATCCCGGGAGCAGCGACTGAAATGAGCTGTATCAACAACCAGAGACTATGACCCACTCCCTTTCCCTGCCCTTGCTCATAGCTGTAAAAACCTCAACCCAGACCACCTAGGTACGACTCATTTTCTTTTCTTTTTTTTTAAAAAAAATATATTTTATTGAGTGTTACAGAGAGGAAGGGAGAGGGATAGAGAGAAACATTGATGAGAGAGATAAACATCAATCAGCTGCCTCCTGCACACCCCCTACTGGGGATGTGCCCGCAACCAAGGTACATGCCCTTGAGAAGAATCGAACCTGGGACCCTTCAGTCAGCAGGCCGACGCTCTATCCACTGAGCCAAACCGGTTAGGGCGCGACTCATTTTCTTAGTTCTCGCACACCCTTTCTTTGTCAGTGTGTACTGTCACCTTAATAAATCTGCTGTGCTTTGCTGAATCTCTCGGTTTCATTCTTGAATTTTTTCTCATGCAATGGGACAAGTACTTGGACACAGCCATTGGGTTGAGGCCTCTCTTGGCCTCCCAGTTAGGACTCTGATGTCACTACAAACTCAAAGAAGAAAGCCCAAATGACAACACAATGACCCAGAGGAAGTTTGGTGTGGCCTTGAGCCAAAAGTTGCTGAGGTGTGTGGGAAAGGAGAAAATTTCCTTTTCCCTCTTAGTTTTTCTGGCTGTTCTAATAATTGAAATGACGTGAGACATAGTAACAGGAGAAAATAATCAGATTTAATTACATATGTACATATGGTATACATATGGGTGTTCCATAAAAATGTGGAGCCTGAGGATAAATTGGGCAATTGAGGTTTATATTCCACCTTCATATAAAGAGAAAGGGGGTAGTGGTTTGAAACTTCAAAGGGGAAGAAGGCAATTTACATGGAAATGGAAAAGTAAATGTTTGCTAAATAAAGGTTTGCTGGGCTGCCCTTTACAATGGGACACACAGAGAAGTTTGATCAGAGGGGCTTTGGTAGGTTCCTCACTAGTTTACATTAACTATAGTTATCTATGATGATAGCTCCCTTCCTGGAGTAGCTCCTCTATCTAAGTCCCTTTAGGCAATTAGAAGGAAGGCTAAGGCTCTTCCCGAGTCTTTTGTTCCTTAAAAATAACCAGCTTAAAATAATCTATTTCAAAGAGGCATATTTTGGGGTGCAAATTCTGCTCCCCTTCAAGGGAAACAAGACCACATACAGGGTTTATGCAACACGTCAGCCATCTTCAGAGATTTCCCAAGATGCAAAGGAAGCCGAACACTTGGAGCATGAAGTGAGCAGCCAGGATACTGGGTGACGACTAAGGTGGGAATCTGCACAGTGTGGGGATATCTAGGTCACTTCAGTTCATTTTAGAAAAACGCATGCACACACACACACACGCACACACACACACATGCACACATACAGGCAAGCCACAAGAAACAGAAAAGATACCTGCAATTCTCCCTGTGGAGACTTTGTTCAGACTTTGTTTCTTTTTATCCAACCGATATACAGTTTTGCTTTTTAAATTTCCCATTTAAAATCTTAACAATATAGTACATGTTGCAAACATGTTAATGTGTAAATAAATTTACTACATCCACTTAAGGCAAGGATGCCTTTTAAATAATTAATTTTGAAACAACTAAAAACAAGCCTTACCATACTTTCCAGCCATAAGTTAATGAACTTATGGCTTCTTCAACCAGCACCATGGAAAATTGCCTCCAGTAAATGCAGAAACAAGCATGAATTTATATATCCCCCAAGACTTTTGTATGTTTGGAATATTAAGAAAAAAAAATCCTCCAGAGGTTTTTAAATTCTGAGACGTAGGCAAAAGAAAAAGAAGTGTTTTTATTATTATTTTTTTTTTTTGCTTAAAGTTAGACTATATTTTAAAAGTCTTTGTTCTCAGCATTTCTGTAGAGTAAGGTCTGAATGAACACAGAAGTTGATCCAAACTCCTGTAGGGCACACTCTACAACTGAGTCCTGTCCAAGTCTGTCAGTGCAAAGCTCCAGCCTAGGAGGGCTTCGAGTGCAGAAGACTCTAAACTAAGATTAATTTGGGTGTCCATGTAAGACCTGGACTTCAGTGCCTTCATGAACCACATATAGTAAATATAAAAGACATATGTTTGTACATGTGAATTTTTATAAGGAGAAATTATTGTTCTTAAAGGGAGTCACACCCTAAGAAAAAGGTAAGGAGGTCTGTTCTACAGTATATTGATTGCCTCAGGTATCTCTGATTTCTACTTGGGAATTACAGCAGGGAGATTATAAATCTTAGAGACTCTGCCTCCCAGGCTCATCTTTGCTAGATCAGATGGAAAGGTTTTAGTAATCCTTCATATCCTTCAGAAAAATTGTCCACCAGAAGAAACTCAGGGACCTTTGCCAGGTGGTATGAAACTTTCATTTCCGATGGACTGAGAACTGATCTTGAGACTGTGACTACAGATGGTTATGCTGTATGAACAATAGTCTGAGGCTCCGGGGCACTTTTTAGCCCTTTTCTACTTGAAATAAATACAATAAATATTTGATGGCACTCTCAATGAAGCTATCAAGCTTTACTTTAAACAATGGAAAGTTGTTTTTTTATTTTATTTACACTCAATCTCTAAATAAAATATTTAAACCTCAACACATAGTGGATTTTGATTTAAAAGAAATGCCTGGACTTCCTTAAAAACAGTGGAGTGTGGTTCCCCAGCCTGAAGCAGTTCCTGGAAACATTAAAATGCACAGTCTCAGGTCCCATCCCAGTATTGCTAAATCAGAATCTGTATTCTTAAGATCATTAGGTAATCTGCATGAACATTAAAGTTTGAGAAGCATTATTTATGCTGTATAATTTCATTTTCTATTGGTGTGTGTGTGTGTGTGTGTGTGTGTGTGTGTTTGTGTGTGTGTGTTGGGGAGGTGGAACAGGGTTGGAAGCATCATCCATCTTTACCAGAATTTTCTCATTTATCTTTGTAAAGCTTTGACATTTTATTTTAAAGTCTTCAGTGACTGCTGTCAACTGGAATTGAGGATCCATCTGGATTCCCTTAGGAAAGGATGATAACCAGTGACTAAGAGTTGTGAAGTTCCTAATTCACCTGGGAAATGGGCACACTTGCAGCATCCTGGTACCCAGCACTAGAAGTGTCTCCACCTAGCCCTGCCCCCATAGTGCCCTTTTAAGATTATCAGTGTCTCTTGGGTTGCCCTGTAGTTTTTTAAACAATATTTTTATTGATTTTTAGAGAGAGAGAAAGATCAATGTGAGAGAGGAACATCAATCAGCTACCTTCTGCACCCCCCTCCACCTGGGCATGTTCCCTAACCAATAATTGAACTGACAACTTTTCAGTTCATAGGATGACACCCAACCCACTGAGCAACACTGGCCAGGGCATTGCCTTGTCATCTTAAAGAAGGCATGGGCTCTCTAAATGTTGTTTCTATGGGATTTTATTTTTTCATTTCACCTTTTGAAGGACATAATGATAAAGCTGTGGCTTTGGTTTTTAGTGTACAACCATTGTCTTTTTGGCTTGTAGAATTCCAATTAAAATGTAAATTTCTGGAAAATGCTAAGAATAATCACTGATTGAAATTTATAATTGGCTAAACTACATAAAATATCTCTATAAAATTTTAATATTCAAAGCCAGTTTTCAAAGAGTAGTTCTGATTCAAAATGTCTGTAAGATGGCATTGAAACTAGCTTTTAAACATTTTCTATATTATGATAAAATATTTTTAATCATCCATTCCTTTCTATTCTATTTTATAGGTCACATTGTGAGGATAAAGAATAATAAATAGATAATTTGTTTTCTGGTAATTAAAGGAATATATTATTCATGATAAAAATCTGAAGTTAAAAGGAACTATTTGCAGGCAACCGGGTTATGTATTCTCGAGTTGCACAAACAAATCTTTGAATTTCTTGCCTACTTCCAATTTTGTGTTACTCTAGAAACTATCTTATTGGGTTCTAAAAAGTTATAACAGTGAAAGCAAATATTTATATCTGTAATCTTATATTTTTCCCCAGAAAACGAGGCCAATGATAGTTTCCATGTAATTCTGTTGGGTATTTTTTAAAGTTAACATTTCTTGATTTTTACTTAACTACATTTCAAGCACTTTATCATATGTGAATGGGGGTTGAAGATTATTTAAATTTTGCACCTAACATTTTTAAAATCCGAGAAAGAGAGAGAGAGAGAGAGAGAGAGAGAGAGAGCGAGAGAGAGAGAGAGAGTGTCTTTTGTATGTGCTCTGCTCTGACCAGAATCCAGCCTGCAACCTTCTTTTAGGGCAAGGGATGCTGCTCCAACCAACTGAGCCATTCCAGCTGGGCCATGAAATAAGCCAGTCAGAGAGATAAATATCACATGATCTCACTCATTTGTGGAATATAATGAACAACATGAACTGATGAACAAAAACAGATCCAGAGACAGAGAAGCATTGATCAGACCATCACACCTCAGAGGGAAGGTAGGGGAGGATGGAGTAAGGGTGAGAGATCAACCAAACGACTTGTATGCATGCATATAAGCCTAACCAAAGGACACAGACACCACTGGAGTGAGGGCATGAGTGGAGGTGGGGGTGGGGGCAATGGGAGGATAAGGACACATATGTGACACCTTAATCCATGAAGAAAAAAAATTTTTTTCGCCTATAAAATGGCCATAAGACTCCTGTGCGGATGAACTAGTTAATGTATTCCTAACTCTTTAGAAAGGCAAACTTTTAGGCCCTGCTCCAGAAATTTGGGCTGGAGCTCAGTCCTCTGGTTTCACAAGCTCTCCTGGTGTTCCTGATGCACAACGAAGTGTGAGAACCCTGCTCAAGGTAGAATTCCTAAAGAATTGTTCACCGGGGAGGTAAGGACCATGACCACATTACATTGGATTAAGGAATGGAAAAGGAGAATACTGGAGATGAAGAGGTGTCAAGAACACATTACTATATTAGTAAATGCAATTGAGAAGGAGACCGGAGAGAATATTAGGACAAGCATATTTAGGAAAAACTGTAGGCTGTTAGTTGCTGTTTTTTCCCCAATGAAACCACTTCATGTGCTGTTTTAAAAATATATTTTTATTGATTTCAGAGAGGAAGGGAGAGGGAGAGAGAGATGGAAACAACAATAATGAGAAAGAATCATCATTTGGCTGCCTCCTGGATGCCCCCTGGGGATCGAGCCGCAAGGTGGGCATACGCTCTGACTGGGAGTCGAGACATTATCATATTGAAAATCGTTTTTCTGGTTCATAGCTTGATGCTCAGTCCCTGAGCCATGCTGGTGAGGCTTCATATGCTTTATTTTAAAATTATTTTTTCATTTGAGGCACATGTGTAGTGAAAAGAAAGAGCACCGAGTTTGCAATCCAAGAGAATGGATAAAATTTATACAGGAAGAAGCATATATGATAAACAAATTGGAAAGGTTTAAAGCTTCTGAAAATAAAAATTGTATATTAATAAATTTGCAATACTTTTCAATTTATACATAAAAGTAGCCATTTCTTTTTTTAAAAAAAAAATTAGGTATAACACCCAGTATTTGTGAACTTGTGAAGAAAGGAGCATAGTCTGCATACTGCTGTTGGCCATTGAAATTGGCATACTCTTCTATGATGACTAAATAACGAAAAGCATGAAAAGTCAATTATGGTCATTGTATTTGCTTCAATAATTCCATCTCCGTGGATCTACCCTAAAAAAATAATTCAAGAGAAGCAAATGTCTCTGTATAAAATGTATTGTATATCCTGTCTTCCTTCCTCAATTGCACACTCTTGGATATTTTATGTGCCTCTTATATACCCTATGGGTACACCAGCATAGATCTTTTCATATTGCATTATAAATAGTTTCATTTACATGTCTACTATGGTAAGA
>NW_006298312.1:4201838-4202654 GCF_000327345.1 Myotis davidii
AAGTCATTTTAATGTCAAGATGTAGAGAGAATATTTCTTTTTTCAGTTTTTTATTATTTCAAGAAAAACTAATTTAAATATAATAATGTCACATGCAATAAACATTAACATCTCAAGAAAAACAATTTTCAATATGATAATGTTTCATGCAATAAACACCAATTATTCAAGAAAAATGATCTTCTTACATATAATAACTAGAGGTTTAGTGCATGAATTTGTGCACCAGTAGGATCCTTCAGCTTGGCTTGTGGGATAGGGCCGAAACGGGATCTCTGACATCCCCCGAGGGGTCCTGGATTGCGAGATGGTGCAGGCCAGGCCCAGGGACGCCACCGGTGCACAATTGGGGCTGGGGAGGGACACAGGAGATTGGCCAACTGGGGAGGGACTGCGGGAAGGCTCCAGAGCACGTCTGGCCAGTCTCGCTCAGTCCCGATCAGCTGGACCCCAGCAGCAAGCTAACCTACCAGTTGGAACATCTGCCCCCTGGTGGTCAGGGCACATCATAGCAATCAGTTGAGTGGCCTTAGCATATCATTAGCATATTATGCTTTGATTGGTTAAACAGACAACCAGAAGACCTGACACTTAGCATAGGCTTTTATTTATATGGGACTAGAGGCCCGGTGCACAAAAATTTGTGCACTTGGGGGGTAGAGGGTTCCCTCAGCCTGGCCTGTGCCCTCTCGCAGTCTGGGACCACTCGGGAGATAACGACCTGCTGGCTTAGGGCCGCTCCCATGTGGCAGAGGGCAGGCCCAATCCCTAGGTGCAGCCCCTGGTCGGGCTCAGAGCAGGGCCCATTGGGGGGTT